>NW_017670354.1:684106-824046 GCF_001879085.1 Nicotiana attenuata
CTTACTCTAAATCCCTAACCCTACGCCCCTTCTTCTTCTTCTTCTTCCCATCTCTCACAAATTCTTTTCTCTTCCCCACACACACACACACACTTCCGACTCCCTCCTCCCCAACCTCCGTTACACTCCAACTCTACAAGAACCAGGTATGTTATGATTTCCTTATCTCTTCTTCTCCCCTTCTCTTTTGCAATTTTAGTGTTTGAGTTGTTGTAGTATCTATAATTAAATTTTTGGTTTTCTTTTCTTATTTTTAGCGGGTAATGTGTAGAATGTAGTAGAGAAGGGCATGGTGTTTTTGTGTGAATTTGATTGTGGTGGGGTGGAGTTGTGAAGTGATTGTGGTTGAGTTGGGGGGAGTTTGTACTTCCATGGGATAAGTGTGTTAAATCATAGTTCCATGCACACCGGGTGCTTGTGAAATTGCCCCTATTGAGCTGTAATGGTTAATGTGACCATGGTGGTGGTGATGTCTTAGTAACCACCCCGGGTTCACACAGCTCAAACCCTCACTAATAGTAGCCTTTGTTTTGTCATGTACAATGCATCAATCAAGGAAGAGACGTGCCACAGGTTCCTCTGCTAGTGGGCCAGGAGGTTCATCCAGAGCTCGAGCTTAGGCTAGTTCGAGCCAGTTTGATCGCACTCAGTTTGTCTCCAAAGCGGCTCAAGATAGATTTACTGCAAAGACATCCAAGAAGCTGGTGCCTGAAGTACACATTGACAGGCATGGCTTGCGAGTTGAATGCCCAAGTATCTATGAAGAATTGAGGAGGCGTCAGTTGGACATCTTCTTTGATGAACCGGAAGAGGGCAATGTACTGATGGTAAGGGAATTTTATGCGAATTGCCCGGACCATGTTGATAGTGTTGTCACGGTACGAAATACCTCGGTGGATGCATCACTTGAGGCCATCCGCCGAGTGTATAGGTTGTCGGTCTTCACTGGAGAGACGGATTATTACCAAGATTATTAATGCCCACCTATGTGGTGGCAACCAATTGTTGAAACAATATGTGTGGATGGCCGGGATCCAATATGGATAAAGCCGAGAATGACCCTGAACTCCTAATCTCTCACTTGGGAAGCTAAGTGTTGGCTAACAATCATCAACAGCCCTTTGCTGCCATCTAGCAACACTACAGATGTTAATGGGCCAAGAGCAGCGGCAAATTTATTATTTTGTAACCCACCACGATTTTGATGTGGCCCAGCTCATTCAGGATGAAATGTTCATTTGCTCCCCGGAAATACTCAAAGGGTTCTACTTCCCTTCCCTGGTCACCAAGCTGTGTCGTGCTTCACGAGTTCCTGAAAATCCCATAGTAGATGGGAGGTTGCCATTAAAAGCCCCATTCAAGGCTAGCAAAATCACAGTGGGGAAAGAGCAGGCTGTGGCGGATGATGATGCCGATGATGATGAGGGAGCTATGCATGCTGCCGCCCCACCGATGCAGATTGCTGATGAGTGATCGCGTCCAACCCTACACCACTACAAAGTGGTAAGAGCGGTCGATGCAGCTTTTACCCAAGAAGGTCGGGATCTAATTCACAGGGAGCTAGATTGTTTTGAAATTAAGTTCCTATCTATACTAATAACGTGCAAAGTAATTGTTTACACTTCTAAACATGCATTGATGGTTCACTAATCTATATTATCACTAATGATGCTGAAATAAAGCTAAGCATGATATCTTTTTGTGAGGTTTTCTTAATTTATGGAAATGAACTAGGGAAGTGACTTTCCCCTAGGTGAATACTTGACGGGCTCTAAAGTCTAAGGCAAAGTTGTTATGTTTGGGGAGTGCGATATAGCCAATGCACGAAACTACTCACTCTATACCTCTCAGTAGCTTGAGTGACTTTGCCCTAATTGGCTATCTCATGACCAATTGGGTGTCAAACTTGTGCAAGCAATATAGGCTCAAGTTGGGTATTACTAACTCTATGTTTAACCCTTTAATTGGGGCTATCAATCTCTTGAATACGCCCCAATTCCTTGTTGGCCTGATTTTCCTAGACTCAAACTCTCTTTCTCAAGAAGAGCCCAAGTGAAAAAGGCACAAATTAGTGTTTGCAACCACTAATTCAACATGGAAAACACAAATTAGGCCAAATATCAACCACCCATAAACATCTAAGCCCTAAAACAAGAGACCCATCAAATACCCACACTAGGGTTGAGCCACAACCCTAGCTAATGGGTCTAGCTACTCATAATAATGGAAGAAATCAGATTTTAGCTGAAGAATAACCCATACAATATAATTACAAGCTATGATTCGAAGATTCAATGTTGAACTAGCTACAAAATTACTCAAAATACGCTAAAACGGCCTTCATGTGCTCAGCTACAGATAAGATACCCTAAAAATATGAAAAAGAAGTATTTATACAAGGCCAAATTTATTAGACAAAAATACTCCTGACGGAGGTATCGCGGACCGTGGAAAATGGACTGCGGCCGCAGTGGGGCTTCTTGGCTTCAAATCTTTGTTCTCTGAATCTAGCCACCGCGGACCGCAATAAATGGACCGCGGTCGCGATGGCTTTACCACTACCGCACAAAATGCACCGCGGTCAGTGGTGTCTTGAAACTTCCAAAATCCTGGCTCTCTGAATCCCTTCTCCGCGGACCGCAACAAATGAACTGCGGCCGCGATGAGGCTACCGCGGTCGCGAAGAATCTACTGCGGGCCGCATTGCTTGAAACTCCAGGATTGCATCTTCTCTGATCTTTGCCACAGCGAACCGCACTAAATTGACCGCGGCCGCGGTGGGTCTATTGTAGCCGCAGTGGATTTACTGCTGCAGCGGTGCTTTGACTTGTTCTTGGCACTTGTGCAGGTTTCACTCCTTTTTGAGCTGGTTTTGACTTCTTTGTCACTTTTTGACCAAACACTGCAAACAAGCACAACATGTAAGCCTTCGGGATTTGGTGTATACACTTTTAATCCAAAACTCAAGCAAAAAGGAGTATAAAATAGACTAGAATCCCTAGTTATCAACTCCCCCAAACTTTAGCTTTTTCTTGTCCTCAAGCAAATAAAGTAAGTCCCACCTCCTTAAGAATAAAACCAAGAAAATTCAGCTGACCTAAAGTGACCTCATCTAGCATCAATTGGGTCTAACAATTGCCCTCAATTCAAATGAATCACTAACAACATTCAACCTTTTTAAGCACCATGGTTTTAGTGCGACATAAAAGCATGAATAATTGACTCAACTCATCAAGGAAACTCTTTCTACTACTTTGGTCATTGTGGAACCCAAACTCATACTCCTCACTCTTCCTTAAGCAAAACCTCACTTTTAGATTGTAGCACTTAGAACGAGGATTGTGGAAAACACACTCATCTCTCTCAAAGAAAGGTCACAAGTCCGGCTCTAAGTACCATAAGCTTGCCCTTTATGTGAGTCACCACTAATTTAAGCTTCACTTAACTCAAGATCATATAGGACTTTTGTGGGGATACAATGAAGGCTTTTGGTTCAGGGTAGGAAATATTTGGTCTAAGAAGGTTTCATCTTCCCTTAAGCACTTCATTTGCTTCATTTTGGCACACATTCTCTTCACTCTTTGAGTCATTTACTTCTTTCTTAGGGGTTAGAGAGACACACCATCACTCTTTCTTGTTCATTTCAAACCTTTTTCTCCTTTCTAATCTTTCCATGCCTTTCATCTTTTTACTTTTATTGAATCCCTTCATTTCTTCAACATTTGTTCATTCTTTTTGAATTTTTTTTGATTTTCTTTCTTTTTCTTTTTGCCTTTCCTTTTCTTCATTTTGTACCTCTTACCACTTTTTTGCATTCCTCGTCTCTCCCCCCAAACTTATGCTTTTGCCTTGTGCTAAGGAAAGATCGGGTGCCAAGAGAGGGTCTTTTTAGAACGGGTGAAGGCTTGTATCATGGTCTTTGAAAGAAAAAAGGCTATGGCTCAAAGAGGTTGACTAGGGATATTATCATTGGTAGGCTATGTAAGTTTTCAAGATACCATTCGGACCAAGGAGAGCCTATAATCACTTCTCAAGTCAAACTATACATAGGATTTTGCCTAGTCAAACATTGAGGGCAAGTTCTAGACTCAATGGCACGGAACATGGACTTGCAAATCAAATTCTCACCACAAAAGCTGTAGGATTACTAAAGAGATAGAGTCGGGGGCCCACAACAACCTTAGCTAAGATTTGAGCAACGCAAATGGTCCCGAAAAACTAATTGATGATTATTAGCCAACACAAGAGTCTCAAGGTCACAACTGTCACCATCATATACACACCAATTTGTTTATAACCATAAGGTCAAAGGCAAATGTGTTGCTTTGCTTGAGGCACTATTACTCACTAGCTACTATTTACATAAAAACAAAAGGAAAAATAGACTCAAACCCTTAAGAAGGTTGTCGTGCCATCCATCATCGGGAAGAGCCACCCAGTTCACACAAACTTCACCTTTGGAAAGAACCATGGCATTAAGAAAACCAAAGGCTTACTGAACGAAAACTCAAAATAAGAAGCTACGAACTGAAAAAGAAGCTACTAAACTGGAAAAGAAGCTACTAAAATTATGTAAGAAGCTATGAAAGAAAATACGGTAGGTAAACTAATTATGTACAATAGGGGATTTAAACGAATATACATAAGAAGGAATGAATATATACATAAGGAAATAACTTTATATACAAACCAATATTGCAAAATACAAAAAGTAAAATAAATTGGTAAAATTATATACATACCAAAAAGTGAAAAAGCATAACAAAAAGGAAAATAGTATCATAATTATAGTCCAACATCATCAAAATAGGGCTACCCCCTCAAATGAAAGCTAGCATTGTCCTCAATGCTAACTAGCCAAAAATAAGCTCAAAGAGAATAGAGAGTAAGGAAAACTCCCTATGGGTCCTCCGTCTGCATGGGGTCATGAGCCTGGGTCCCTGGGTCCTGTGACTGCTCGGGAACCTCTGACTAGATCCCTGTAACCTGTGCCTGCTCTGGGACCTGAGGCTGGCTAGAGGATCCTCCCTGCGGGTCCTCCAACTCAATCATTGCATCGTCTGCCTGGGGATCACTTTCCTCCTCTTTGGTACCTTCTCTAACTCCTGCTCCTGCCCTAGCTCAATCTGAGCTGCTAGAGGCTGGTCATGCAACAGTAGCTCCAATGGTAGATGATCAGCAGCCTTCATCTTCTCCACTTCTCCCCTCAACTCCTTCACATACTCCTTTGAGGCTCGAGTCTTTGTCAGCTTCTTTGTCTCATTGGTCGGCTCCTTCAGTGACTTTCCATGAGCACCTATAGCATCCAGAATCAACTGCTGGTTCTCCAGGAGCTTCTTCTGGTTGTCCAGAAGCACCTTGAGAGTCTCCTCCACTGAAGCTGGAACCTGTGGCTGTGGGGGTACGGACTGGGTTGCCACCGAGCTAGAAAGCACAAACAGCTTAGAAGTAGCTGTCTGTATCCAGTTGTTGATATTGGAAAGTGTTTGGCTCAAACGGTGGGTAGTCAATGGGCAGGCTGAGGATGATGGGATATCTGGAGCAGTAGAAGTAGAAGGCCCGGACGTGGGAACTGGTATGACAGGGGAAGGCTGGGAATCAATGACTACAACTACTGGCTCATCAGACTGGCCAGTAGAAGTAGTGGCTTTTTCCTTAGGATCTTTGGCTTTGGGGTTGTCATCAGCCTTGAGGCTGTACCAGGAAAAGGGCATTTTAGGTTTCACTCTCACGTCAAAGTTTCTTTTCTCCACCTCCTGGTCTTCAAAATACATTGTAAGAAAATTTGGGAAGGGGTATGATCTGTCACCCTCATTGACCACCCTAGTGATCACCCTAGACGTAACATTCCCGACATTGATCAGGAACCCCGCCATAATAGACGCCACCAATATCGCCGGGAGACCGGCATAGAGTCTTCCTCAAGATTGCGACTCCTGCTGTCAACCATGCTGGGGTGGTGCCCGGGAGAGCCAAATATGATGCTAACCATGGACGAGCTGCCTCATCAAGTGCAATTTTTTCTCCAGGTATAATGATTCATCTTCCTCAGGAAAGCCCAGGTACTCATTGATCGTTTTTCCATCAAACTTTACTTTCAAGCTTCGCACTTAGTCACTTTGGTATCCTTCTTGATGTGGGAAACATTGGCGTAAAACTCTTTGACTAAGTGCTCGTTTGCCTCAGGCACCTTGATGGTGAATTAGTCCCACCCCAGTAGTTCTCTGAATTGCCTCTTCACATTAGGGTTGTGAGGTAGGAGATCCCTTTCTATGAACAGACGCTCAATAATAAGCGACCTTAGAGGCCACCATTCCCGGAACTTGTGGTATGCCAGCTCACTGACAAACCTCATTTTCCACACCTCGGGGTTCCTAGTTCTCTCCACACCCCTCGGGTTGGGGCACACCACCTCCTTCTTCATCCGGTACCTCATCGTCGACGGGATCCTCTCCAGGTGATGAAGCTGTAGGTGAAGTAGAGGCTGCACTATCTACTCTTTACTGAGCCCTCAGACGACTCAGATGAAACCTGGATTGAAGCACGAGCAGTAGGAGAGTCTGGAGGGGTAGGTGAATCTCTCAAGCGATACCTCTTCGGGAAGTCAGGTACGTACTCCGGCACTAAATGAGACTAAGATGCCTCCCGGGAGGGCAAGTACTCACTTCCCTCAGAATGGGAAGCAACTCTATCTGCAGCTTTGATGAGTTTTCTGGTTTCCCCAATTGCTTTTCGAACTGCTGGGGTCAATTTGATCATGCCTCGTCCCCTACCACGTGAGGACTCTACTCTACCCTTTTGTTTGTCACCACCTCTTCTAGATTTAACCATTGTCTGCAAGTATATCAGGTGAAATTATTAGTGCAAAGATTGGAAGAAGCAGTGCTGAAAAATAGTTGACAGTGTAAAGCAAAACTGCAGACCGCGGTCCGCGGAAAAGGCATTGCTACTGCAAAGTGACCACCGCGTACCGCAAAAAATTGTACCGCGACCGCGGTGAGGTGGGATTCAGACTATCCACCATCTGATTCAGGTTCACCACAGACCACGAAAAATTGCACCGCGATCGCAGTAAGGCACTGCGGACTGCGAATAATCAACTGCGGCCGCGGTCCTTCAAATATACCTCTTTGAAGTTCACCATTGCGGACCACAGAAAAACACATCACGGTCGTGGAGAGGCACAATGACCTAGGGTTTAAATTTTTTATGCATTTTAGCCTTAATCAACATATTATCAACCCACTAGGTAGTTAATCACCATGTTTAACTAATTAATACCTATTCTAAATAATATTATATGACCCTAAGTTCAAAATTGAAAGAAAAAGGAAGAAGAAGAAGTAGGAGCTATCAACTTAAAAGAAAATAAAAACAAAATTAAAGTCTAAGGATAGATTTTAATTACCAGAAGTGAGATGCGATACAGATGATTGAAAATCAGTACATGAATTTGTACAATTTAGGGTTTTGATGAACAGTGTTTGGGCCTCTTTAGAGTAAAAATGAGCGAAAAGTGTAAAATGAGGCCTGGGGGTCTATTTATTGAAAAACACCTGGGGCCCACACTACTTACCCACCGCGGACCGCAGTTATGAAACTTAGACGGGCACAGGCATGGACTTCACCGCGGACCGTAGAGAATGCACCGCGGTCGCGGTAAAGCACCACAGACCGAAAAAAATGCATTGCGGGCGCAATTGAAACTTTAGAGACTTATCACTTTGGCACATTTGGCACCGCTGACCGCGGTCAATTACGGCCTCCGCGGTGAGCACATCGCGGCTGCGAAAAATGCATCGCGGCAGCGGTCCAAACTTTAGTGAGTGCAACATTTTTCCAATTTGGTCCTGCACTGCATCAAAACATTCCTACACACATCTCACAACCAGTTAGTCCAAAAAGCAGATCCTACACTAAGAATGAAATCAAAAAGAAAGAAATAAAAACACATGGGTTGCCTCCCAAGATGCGCCTGATTTAATGTCATGGAACGACGCAGGTTACCATCAAATCACTTGAGATGGATCATTGCCACCACATGGCCGTCATCAATCTTGCCAAGATAGTGCTTGACTCTGTGCCCATTAACTCTGAAGATCTCTCCAATTTTGTTTTTCAAGTCAAGTGCACTAAACGGAGTCACAAGTACCACTTCAAAAGGTCCACTCCATTTCGACTTAAGCTTTCCCAGAAACATACGTAATCGACAATTGAACAAGAGAACCAAATCACCCACTTTGAACTCCTTGCCACGAGCATATTTGACATGAAGGTACTTCATCTTGTCCTTATACAAGGACGAACAAGAGTAAGCATGAAATAAGAATTCATCAAGTTAATTAAGCTGCTCCACACAAAGATTTGCTACCACACCCCATTCAAGATTTAGCTTCCTCAAAGCCCACATGGCCTTGTGTTACAACTCAACCGGTAGATGGAAAGCTTTCCCGAACACCAACCGGTACAGAGACGTACCAATCTGAGTCTTCTAGGCTGTCCAATAAGCCCATAGAGCATCATCTAATTTCTTTGACCAATCGGTCCTATTTGCATTGACCGTCTTTGACAATATACTCTTAATTTCCCTGTTTGAGACTTCAACTTGGCCACTCGCTTGAGGATGATAAGGGGTACAAACTTTGTGATTGACACCGTACTTTGCAAGAAAAGTGTCAAAAGCACTATTGCAAAAAATGAGACCCCCCATCATTTATGATTGCTCGAGGAGTGCCAAACCTAGTAAAAATACTCTTCTTGAGAAATGCAACAACACTCCGGGACTCATTATTGGGTAAGACAATGGCCTCTACCCGCTTTCAAACATAGTCAACTACCACTAGAATGTATATGTTGCCACATGAACTAACAAACGGGCCCATGAAATCAATGCCCCACACATCAAAGTTATCAACTTCGAGAATAGTGGTGAGAGGCATCTCATCCTTCTTTGAAATTCCACCTGCTCTTTGACATTCGTCGCATCTCTTCAAAAGTTCACTTGCATCCTTGTACAATGTTGGCCAGTAAAAACCACAACTAAGAACCTTTGAAGCTGTCCTCGCCCCATCATGATGACCACCGTAGGGAGAGGAATGACAAGCAACTAAAATACTCAATTGCTCCTCCTCCGGGACATATCTCTGGATCACACCGTCAGTGCAGATCTTAAAAAAGTAAGGCTCATCCCAATAGTAGTCCAAACTCTCCCATTTAAGCTTCTTTCTTTGGTTAGAAGAGAGCACACAGTACAATACCAGTCACAAGGAAGTTGGCAACATCTGCGAACCATGGCATGCTATTCACTGATACGGAGAGGAGTTGCTCATTAGGGAAAGAATCATTAATTTCAAGGCCATCAAGGGGCCTCCCCTCCTCCTCCAAGCGGGACAAGTGGTCCGCCACTTGGTTTTCACATCCTTTGCGATCCACAATCTCCAAGTCGAACTCTTGAAGTAATAAAACCCATCTCATTAATCGTGCTTTGGAGTCCTTCTTGGTCAAGTAGCGAAGTGCAGCATGGTCAGTATGAATTATCATTTTAGCCCCCATGAGATAGGGCCTAAATTTCTCCATTGCAAACACGATCGCCAACCACTCTTTTTCTATCACCGTGTAATTCACTTGAGGATCATTCATTGTTTCTGCTTGCATAATACAACGGGTGAAACATTTTATTCACTCTTTAACCCAAGACCTCTCCAATCGCAACATCACACGCGTCCCACATGAGCTCAAAAGGCAAGCTCCAATTGGGTGCAGTAATAATAGGAGTGGTGGTCAACTTGTACTTGAGGAGTTCAAAAGCTATCATGCATTCCTCAATGAAAACGAACTTCGCATCCTTTTCCAAAAGTTTTCACAAAGGATTCACTACCTTCGAACAATCCTTGATAAATCTCCGGTAGAACCCCGCATGCCCAAGAAAACTTCTAACCCCTTGACTGAAGTGGGGGGAGGAAGCTTTGAAATCACTTCAATTTTGGCCTTGTCCACCTCTATTCCGTTCTTTGAAATCTTATGGCCGAGGACAATGCCGTCCTCGACCATGAAGTGGCATTATTCCCAATTGAGCGCGAGATTCATCTCTTCACACCGAGCCAACACTTTGCCAAGGTTCTTCAAACATTCATCAAAGAGTCACCCACACGCTGAAGTCATCCATAAACACTTCCAAGAAATCCTCTACGATGTCGGTAAAAACAGTTATCATACATCTTTGGAAGGTAGCCGGTGCATTACACAACCCGAACGGCTTCCTGGAAAATGCAAAGGTCCCGTAGGGGCATGTGAAGGTGGTTTTCTCCTGATCCTCCGGGGCAATCAATATCTGGTTGTAGCCTGAATACACATCCAGAAAACTGTAAAAGGCACGCCCCGCAAGTCTATCTAGAATCTGGTCAAGAAAGGGAAATGGGAAGTGATCCTTTCGGGTCACTTTATTCAACTTGCAGTAGTCCATGCACGCCCGCCATCCAGTGACAGTCCTGGTAGGAATCAACTCATTTTGCTCATTAGTCACCACAGTCATACAACCCTTCTTTGGCACACATTGCACCGGAGAAGTCCCAGAACTATCCGATATGGGGTACACAACACCTGCATCATGCTACTTGATCACCTCCTTTTTGACAACCTCTTGCATCGCCTGGTTCAACCTCCTTTGATGTTCCACGGAGGGCTTTGCACCATCTTCGAGAATAATCTTGTGCATGCAAATGGAGGGGCTTATTCCCCGAATATCCTCTAGAGTCTATCCAATTGCCTTCTTCTGTCTTTGGAGCACCACCAATGTGGAATCTACCTGCATGTTAGTAAGACGAGAGGAAAGAATAACTGGCAAAGTTGAACTAGGGCCTAAGAATTCATACCTGAGGGGTGAAGGCAAAGGATTGAACTCCAAAATGGGAGGTTCCTTAATTGAGGGCTTTGTTGTGGGAGTTTTTCTGTTCTCAAGATCCAGAGAAAGCTTACGGGCCTCATAAGAATAAGATCCCATACCATGCAAAGCATTGACACACTCCATCATTCCTTCATCTTCAATGACATCTAGGTTCAACAATACCGCCTCTAGAGGATCCTCCACATTTATCATGGCATTAGTATCATCAACGATCACCTCCGTGACAAGATCCACAAAGGAGCATACTTCCTTGCTATTTGGTTTCTTCAATTATTTGCACACATGAAAGACCACTTTTTCATCACCCACCCGGAAGGTGAGTTCCCCTGCTTCCACATCAACTAATGCCTTCCCAGTTGCAAGGAAAGGTCTTCCCAAGATTATAGGCACCTCATAATAGACCTCGCAGTCGAGAATCACAAAATCAGCCGGCAAGATAAATTTGTCCACCCGGACAAGAACATCATCAATTATTCCCAATGGCCTCTTCATTGTTCTATCCGCCGTTTGGAATCTCATAGAAGTCGGCATCGGTTTCCCAATACCCAAAGTCTTGAAAACGGAGTGAGGCATCAAATTGATATTTGCCCACAAATCACATAGATCTTTTGCAAAGTTTGCACTCCCAATGGTGCAAGGAATGGTGAAAGCACCAGGATCTTCTAGCTTCAGAGCCATCGAGTGCACTATTGCACTAACTTGGTGGGTCATCTTGATGGTCTCACAATCCATGGATCTTTTCTTTGTCACCAAGTCTTTCATGTACTTGGAGTAACCTGACATTTGTTCTAGAGCCTCCACCAAAGGCACATTAATTGATAGGCTCTTCATCATGTCAATAAATTTCTTAAACTGGTTCTCATTTTTCTGCTTCGCGAGCCTTTAAGGATAAGGTGGAGGTGACATTGGCAAAGGAGCCTTGGCTTTAGGCACAACCGTTTTCGGCATGTCTATAATGTGTTCCCTAGACGGTTTCACGTCATTTTGAGTTTCCACATCGTTATCTTGGATATCAATCCTCACTTCCTCATTCAAGTTATCATCAGTCACATTCTCAACCACCAAAGGGATATCGTCCTCTTGCAACTCAACTTCATCACTCAACATTTCTTTTTGTTTGGAGGAATTTACATCACCGCCTCGTCCACTTGTTGTAGTCACCACCATTGCATGCCCGGTATTGTTCCCACCCTTCGGGTTGACAACCGTATCACTAGGTAGAGCCCCCTTAGGGCGAGCACTCAAGGATTGTGAGATTTGGCCTAATTGAAACTCCAAGTTTCTGATTGAAGTATTGTGGGATGCCAACTGGGCATCGGAGCCAACATTCTTTTTCATCATCTATTCAAACATCATTTTAATTCTCCCCATTTCATTGTTTGATGAACTAGAACCTTGGGATGGAAATGGGGGTGGATTGTTCGGTTGTTGGTACATCGGGGGTCTTTGAAAGCCTTGCCCCTGATTTCCATGATTGCTATTGTTCCAACCACCCTGATTGTTGTTTCCACCCCAGTTGTTGTTGTTGCCACTCAAATTACCCTGATTGTTGTGGTTGCCCCAATTTGAATTTTGGTTGTTGCTCCCCCAATTACTATTCCCTTGTTGTTGTTGATTTCCCCAATTGCCTTGGGATCTCCATTGTTGTTGTTGGTTAGAAGAATTTCCCCTTTGGCCTTGATAGTTGTTCATGTATTGCACTTCTTCATTCTGCTCATCATACTCATCATCTTGGAACCCACCACTATTTTGGTCATATTGATCCGAAGTCTATTGGTGCTGTTGACCTCTTTGTCTTCTTTTGTTTACTAACATGTTGACACCCTCCATAGCATTTACTTGTCGTGGAGTTTGAACCTACTGTAATTGTGCCTTTGCTAGCTGGTTCATTGTAGTTGTCAGTTCTGCTATTGCGTGCCCATGATCATGGAGCTCTTTATGTATGTGAATGACCGTGGGGTCACCCTGTGGTACATTGGCTCGACTTTGCCAAGCGGAGGAAGTGTCCGCCATCTCATCCAGTATCTCACAAGCTTGATCACACGGTGTGTTCATGAAATTGGCACCGGCGAGTTGGTTCACTAAGCACTGATTTGTTGTATTAATGCCTCGGTAGAATGTCTGTTGTATCATTGCCTCAGTCATATCATTATTTGGGCATTCCTTTACCATAGTCTGATATCTCTCCCATATCTCATGCAGTGGTTCGTTGGGCTCTTGTTTGAAAGCTAAGATTTCATCCCTCAAGGTTGCCATGTAACCCCGGCGAGAAAAACTTTGCAATGAATTTGTCTGCCAATTCATCCCATGTATGGATGGTGTGGTTGGGAAGTCTCTCCAGCCAATCCAATGCTTTCCCTCGAAGAGAGAAAGGGAATAATCTCAACGGTAGGGCATCCTCAGACACATTTGTTTGCTTGCTCCCCCAACATGTATCAAAAAATCCTTTAAGGTGCTTGTAAGCATTTTGATGGGGAGCACCCGTAAAATACCCTCGTTGCTCCAACAATGTCAACATCACGTTGGTAATTTCAAAATTGCTCGCCTGGATCCGGTGTCGGACAATTGCACTAGCGTAGCCCTGGTTTGGAAGCACTCGAGGTACAGCTCTTGGAGGTTGCGGGGGAGGGTCTGGAATATTATTATCATTGGCCTGTCGGCCTCTCCTTTGTCCTTGAGGTACTAGATGCAGCTCTTCCTCTCCATTGTCATCAACCTCCTCCCCCGATGGAGTATCTCCGAGAGGTCGTTGTTTGCCATATTTTAGTACCTTAATTGATAATTCACCCAAGTAAGTAAACAAGAAGGAAATAAAAACTAAGCACAAAACCAGATAGATAGATAGCCAAAAACCGGTTAGCTCCCCAGCAACGGTGCCAAAAAGTGATCGCGTCCAACCCTACACCACTACAAAGTGGCAAGAGCGGTCGATGCAGCTTTTACCTGAGAAGGTCGGGATCGAATCCACAGGGAGCTAGATTGTTTGTAAATTGAGTTCCTATCTATACTAGTAACGTGCAAAGTAATTCTTTACACTTCTAAACATGCGTTCATGGTTCACTAATCTAGATTATCACTAATGATGCTGAAATTTATCTAAGTATGATATCTTTTTGTAAGGTTTTCTTAATTTATGGAAAGGCACTAGGGAAGTGACTTTCCCCTAGGTGAATACTTGACAGCCTCTAAGGCAAAGTTGTTATATTCGGGGAGTGCGATATAGCCAATGCACGAAACTACTCACTCTATACCTCTCGGTAGCTTGAGTGACTTTGCCCTAATTGGCTTTCTCAAGACCAATTGGGTGTCAAAATTGTGCAAGCAATATAGGCTCAAGTTGGGTATTACTATCTCTAGGTTTAACCCTTTAATTGGGGCTATCAATCTCTTGAATATGCCCCAATTCCTCGTTGGCCTGATTTTCCTAGACTCAAACTCTCTTTCTCAAGAAGAGCCCAAGTTAAAAAGGCACAAATTAGTGTTTGCAACCACTAATTCAACATGGAAAATACAAATTAGGCCAAATATCAACCACCCATAAACATCTAAGCCCTTAAACAAGAGACCCATCAAATACCCACACTAGGGTTGAGAGACAACCCTAGCTAATGGGTCTAGCTACTCATAATAATGGAAGAAATCAGATACTTAGATGAAGAATAACCAATAAAATATAATTGCAAGCTAAGATTCAAAGATTCAATGTTGAACTAGCTACAAAATTACTCAAAATAGGCTAAAAACGGCCTTCACGTGCTCAACTACAGATAAGATACCCTAAAAATCTGAAAAAGAAGTATTTATACAAGGCTAATTTTTCTGGACAAAAATACCCCTGATAGAGGTACCCCGGACCGCGGAAAATGGACTGCGGCCGCGGTGAGGCTTTTTGGCTTCAAATCTTTGTTCTATGAATCTAACCACCACGGACCGCAATAAATGGACCGTAGCCGCGATGGCTTTACCGCTACCGCACAAAATGCACCGCGGTCAGCGTTGTCTTGAAACTTCCAAAATCCTGGCTCTCTGAATCCCTTCTCCGCGGACCACAACAAATGGACTGCGGCCGCGAAAAATCTACCGCACGCCGCATTGCTTGAAACTCCAGGATTGCATCTTCTCTGATCTTTGCAACCGCGGACCACACTAAATGGACCCCTGCCGCGGTGAGTCTATTGCAGCCACAGTGGATTTACTGCTGCAGCGGTGCTTTGACTTGTTCTTGGCACTTGTGCAGGTTCCACTCCTTTTTGAGCTAGTTTTGACTTCTTTGTCACTTTTTGACCAAACACTGCAAACAAGCACAACATGTAAGCATTTGGGACTTGTATACACTTTTTATCTAAAACTCAAGCAAAAGGAGTATAAAATAGACTAGAATCGCTAGTTATCAATGAGGTGGGCCCATCACAGGTTTGCTGGAGTACCCGGATGACAGCCTTGGAACAGGAGATGGCTGGCCTACGCACTTCGGTCAATGACCTGAATGCTAGAGTTGACACTTTGGCCACTCAAAGTGCTACATCAGAGAAAAAGATCATGGGCTTGCTACGGGCGCTAGGACGAGCGTGTTACCTCGATCCTAGCACCGTCTCTGATCAAGACTGAGCACCAGGGAAGTCCGCTTACCTTACTCTACTTTAATTTCTTTGACATGGGGACATGCCAAATCTTTAAGTGTGGGGGGGGGGGGGGAAGGTTGTTGTTCTTTTACAATTGTATAGATTTGTTTGGTATTTATGGTTGCTGTTAATTAACTTCGACTTGGCCCGAAGACGGAAAACTCTCCACGGGTCTCTTGAGGGACTTAAGACGAACAATAATAATAATTTCTTCGGTTAGGTAGTGTATCAACTCCCCCTTGGTTTTTCTCTAAACCACGGTTCTTTTCCAAGGGTTTCCATTTGAACCGGCGTAGTTAGTTTTTTTTTCTTTTGTTAGTTTAGGAATTTTTGGGCAAGGAAAGAACAGAAATAGGATCCCTTAACTCCATGGTACCTTGAATAGAGATTGCTTTAGTGTGACACCTAGGCTCATTAGTTGACTGTAGCAATCAAGCCTTAAATTGTGTGTTCTTGAGTTGGCTTAAGCACTTTGAGCAAAGTGTCGGATGGTCCTAACCGAATTGAGTCATGTGCCATGTGTGAGTGAGGCTTTGTGTATTCTATGCTAACACTCAATGCCTATTATTGCCCTGTGTGTGTACGAAGCGAAATGGTAGTCTTAATTGGTCTGGAAAGTGATATAGGCATTTCCTTGTTGAAACTATCTATATATTTTTTCACCCACTTGAGTGTATATCTCCTAGTTAACCCCTTTGAACCTGTAATCCTGTTTCTTTGGCAACCACATTACAAGCCTTACCCATGTTTTGAAGTATCTATCTTTTTGAACCCTATCACCTCTTAGAAGCACTTGATTATAATGAATGTGAAAAAGTTAAAGTGTGGGGTGGGTGGTTGGGCTTTTGAGTGGAATGAAGAAGACATAAAAAAATAGGGGGGGGGGGGGTGCACTGTGTGATAAAAAATATTAGAAGCCACCAGAATCTGAAAAAAAGGGAGAAGAGACGGAGCTGAATAATTTTTTTTTTAAAAGAATAAGTCTCAAAAAGGTGGTGGTCTTTAAAAGAGAAAGTGTGCTTAATAAGTAGGGGGTTTAACTCAATGATGTAAAAGTGGAATGAAGGTTTGATAAAGGTATGAGCTTAAAAGTGGAAAATGTATTGAAGTGCTTAGGGATGTGTAGTCACTATACCCATATGTATCCTACCTGTCCCACAGCCAACACTACAACCATGTTTACCGTGAAAATGGTAATAACAATAAAACTTGTTGATGGGAATCTAAAAATACGTGATCTATTTTTATGCTAGTTGTTTAAGTAGATGAATATGAAGTTTAGAGACGAGATGCGAGCTAAAATAGAGTTAAAATCAAACCGACGAGCTAGCCAATCGGGGCCTCGGACTGATCTATACGGAGTCTCAAGGTTGATTTCTGGGCTCGAGCTATTAAGGGTAATCGGGGAAGGGCTAACAGTTACAAAACAAAATATTGAAGGCTCTTTATGGCCAATGATAAGCAATAAATGAAGAACAAGTATGAAGATAATAAACAAGGACAACAATATCGAGATAGTATGTTAGAGAGAAAAGAGTATGTTCTTCTATATTTCATGTGGAGTAATTGGAGCATCAGACCCTTACATAATGGCAGGGATCCCCTTTATATAGGAGGTAAATCCCCGTATAGTACAAAAATACACTAGTTACATTGGTATGAGGATGGGACGGCTGACTGACGCCCTGATTTGGGTTCAGAGTAGCCTGCCAGGCCGTGTCAGCCCTAGCTGTGTGTCTTGGGAACCTTCCATTTCTATAACTTATCATGATCAATGCTACTTGGGATCGAGTATCATCGACCCTCGAGGAGAAAAATTCGGCCATGGCCTCGAGCCTTCGAACCGGTTCCGCAGCCAACATTTACATTAGGTCGGGTGCCGACGAACCTCGAGGGAGGGAACTTCGACCATGGCCTCACAGCCTCGAGGCCTCGAGGTGATCTTCAGAGATGCTTTAATAATGGGAAATTGGACCCTCCGATTTTGCCGTATACAAACCAATTTAAGTCCTACTTGATTCTATACCAAATGAGCTCGATTAGTTGACTATTACACTACGGGCAAGCCTATGATGCGTTGTTTGTGGCATAAGAATTTATTTCTAAGGGTGAGTGAAATCTTACGTATTTGAATTCCTCCGTGTGTGAATTATAATGACCATGACACAAGTCTTTTTTGTGGTGAGTAGGCACGTGATTTATGAAGGGAAGGTAAGTCTGGACCTCTGACTGAGAGTATGAAAGCCGGTTAGGGACATTACAAGGCTAGAGAGAGAGTCCACTCTTGAGGTTAGGATGTTACGCTAAGGTAATCTACCCATGTGAATTTTTTTGGTATAAGGAGTAAGGAAGTGACCCAGAGATGATTAGGCCTATAGAGTGTGGTTTTGTTGCTAGAGGACTAGCAACGGTTTAAGTGTGGGGTGTTGATATTAGCCTATATTATGCAATGTAGATGTTATTTATGCTCTAAGTTAACCGTACTTTATTGATGTTTTAAGCGCTAAATGATACCAAAATACTCTAATTGAGGTTTTTATGCTTTGGAGGAGCTACTCCGAGTTAGGAGGAGGATATAGAGTGTTTTGGGATCAAAAATGGAGAAACAAGGCCAATCGAGAAGAGCCCGGATGAAAACGAGCAAGAAAAGGCAAAGAAAAACTAGGCAACAGTCCACCACGACTGTGGTCGGGCCGCGGCTGGAACGCGGTGGAACAAGGTGTAAAACAAAATTGTCTAAAATGACCGCGGTCGATCTGGAGAAGGCCAAGAATGTTTTAAGGCCTAAAGTGTAAAGTGTGGGAAACTTATCCTAACCCTATATAAACTCAACAAACCCGTCCAAGTGAAGGTTAAGCTTGTTTTTAGACTCAGTTGGAGGCACGAACAAGTGTTAGAAGATCAAGACACCATTAGAGTTTTTCATTCTTCTTCTTGTTATCATTATTTTTTGAATTTATGAATGATTTTATGGTTTTATCTTGTTTTACCATGAGTAGCTAACCATTAAATCTAGGGTTGATGGAACCAATTGTTGGATGAAATCTTGATTACGTTTTGATATAATTAAGCCGTTTCTTATTCTATGATTGTTCAACTATGTGTTTTCCTGTGATTAATTGAAAGGGCCCTTGATTAATCGTGTCTAGTTATCTTGTATTGCTTGAGAAAGAACACTAGGTTAGATTGTTGTTGAACAACACCACTTTCGGGTGAGTTAAGAGATTAATTACTTGAATTTAAAAGCAGGGTTAGAGATAACGAAGCCTTGGTGGGATAATTCTGAGTTGTATAAATTGGGAACTAGAGCAGTTCGAGAGAATGCTGCTAGTAAATTATCGTAATTGATCTAGAGATAATTGCGGTAACCTAGAACTCATATTTCTTATATAGTATTACGGTGAGATTATAGCTAATGTGTCAGGAATTAATCCGACAATTGGGAAAATCAATAACCCTAGACCTTTTTACCATTGAATTCAACTCTATTCTTGATTATTGCTATTTTTATTATTGGTTTTCATTAGTTAACTAAATTCTACTCATTATCCATTAAAAATCTTGCATAAGGGGATTGTTTGAGCTATTCATTAGCAGTGTTGAAAGTTGTAGTAAATAGGTTAGTTCCCTGTTCGACTCCGGACTGAACTGGATTAGGTATTTGCAGCGACCACTTAGTCTTTTTTATAAGGCGTCGTTGGGCGTGATCAGTAATGCTCTTTGGGTGGTTATTGATTTTGAGCAGGGTGGCTCAAGGTATATAATATGGACCAGCGTTTGGATGGGTCATGCATTGTAGCGGAGTTATGTTGAGACATGATCCTTTGTGTTAGATTTGTGTGTTTTGGTTCTGCGAGGTGTGATGCGTTCTTAGCATTGCGCTGTGGTAGTACCTGTTGAGCTTGCGAGACAATTCTCTCGTCCGAGTCATTTTTCCATGATTGAGTACATTTGGAATGTTGCTTATTGGTGCACGGATTGCACGAGTTGCGGCTTCACATTGTAATGATGTGTCATGTCACTAGAGTGGTCGTGTTGGATGAGATTGGGTAATTGGATCTAGAATGAATACTATCAGAATAGATTATAGCGTGGTTGGAAGAACAATATCGAAAGTCGGCTTAGAAATTTGCTATAATCCTCGTCGAAGGAGAGGGAGCTCCATGTCTTGTTGATCTAACGAATTGTTATGAGTTTCTGTGTGTTTGTTTCATCATTGGCAGTATATAAAGGTGTTAGAACGAGGTTTTGTTTGATAAGAGGTTTATTACCGGCATTGGGTTATTTTGAGTAGTTGCTGTGATTAGAAATCATCGCTGTGAGTATTTGAGTTTTGAGGTATATCATGTGATTACATCTTGGGTTACGGATATGGCATGATATAGCTTGTTCAGACTTATAAACTGTGTAGATGCGAGATTTTGATCTTATAGAAAATTCCGAATGTTGGAAATTGGGTTCTATGACTTATGGGCCAGGTTGGACTAAGAAATGTTAGTCATGGTGTTTTATCGGGCCTATATGGGATAGGGTGACGTGGGATCACCCCCGGGTATGTGCAGGGTAAGGTTATACGGTGATTTGATGACTTTTGGAACAACTCTAGCCACGTTCGAGGACGAACGTATGTTTAAGTGGGGGAGGATGTAACGACCCGATCAATCGTTCTGAGCAATTGCACATCGCTCGATAGGTTTTGGGTATGAGTAGCTCTGTATGATGTATTATGACTTATGTGAATCGTCGGTTTTGGTTTTCAGGTTATTCGAATTGATTTGGAAAACTGACTCTCAGCTAGAAGCTTTAATTTTGAAAGGTATGACCAAGTATGACTTTTCGGTATTTGACATCGGATTGAATTTTTGATGGTTCCGTTAGCTCCATTGGGTGATTTTGGACGTAGGAGCGCGCCTGTATCATGATTTGGAGGTCCATAGTAAAATTTGGCTTGAAATGGTGTAAGTTGGAACTTTGGAAAGTTTGACCGGGAGTGGACTTTTTGATATAGGGGTCAGATTTCGATTCCGAAAGTTGGAGCAGGTCTGTAATGTCAAATGTGACTTGTCTGCAAAATTTAAGGTCAATGGGAAGTGATTTGATAGGTTTCAGCATCGGTTGTGCAAGTTTGAAGTTTCAAGGTTATTGATTTCGAATTGAGGTGCGATTCATCGTTTCGATGTTGTTATGTATGTTTTGAGGCCTCGAGTAGGTTAGTGTTATGATATGAGAATTTTTGGTACGTTATAACAGGGTCCCAAGGGGCTCGGGTGAGTTTCGGGTAGGTTTGGGTTGTGTTGCGCTCATTTTTTATGTTTCGGCGTCGTTTCTTCAAGCATAAATGGTACTACATTAAGCAAATGAGCTCTGTTTTCTGTTTTTATTGAAGCATTAGATCCTTATCATAATTACGGAGCCATAGAAAAATGAATCGTCGAATATGGACATCATATGAGGGTTTCATGGTCATTTTACTAAGAATTGGGTTGCCAGATTTTTTTTAGATTAATTACGAAATTGCCACTGAATTCGTATTTAAAAATCTGCACCATTTTCAAATATTAAAACCAACATATCTCCTTCAATATATGGTCAAATGGAGTGATTCAAGTGCCTAACATGACTAAAATTTCACAAGGAATCTATTGAAAGCATCATAAGAGAATTTTGGGAACGTTTGGCATGGGAAGCGAGGCAGAATAGCTGGTAGAAAAATATATAAAATAAGGATTTGTTCATTTGGTCATATTTTGAACTAGGGAGATCGAATTTGGGCGATTTTGTAGGCGATTTTTGCCATTTGGATTGGGTTAAGTTCTCTACTCGGTTTTGGTTATATTCATAAATCCATCTTCGTTTTTGGCATTGATTGATGATTTCAAAGTAAAATTTGGGGGTTTTCGCCTAAAGTTTCATAATATGAATTTCTAAGTTTTGAACATCGTTTCGGAGTCGAAATTTGATGAAATCAGTATGGTTGGACTCATAATTGAATAGGTTGTCGGATTTTATGAGTTTTTTCGGGTTCTAAGATTGGGCCCGGGTTGGGCTTTTTGACCAATTTTGGGATTTTGATTAAAGATTCGACCTTTTTCGATTGGGATTGGTTCCTTTAGCATTGTTTGATGTATTTGACTTGTTTTTTTTATTAGTTTCGAACCGTTTGGAGGTCGGAACGCACGAGATGGCATTTTTGGAGCATCGCTTGGCTTGCTCGGTGTTAGAATCGGCTTGTTCAAGATAAGTAGCTCTTCTAAACTTAGTGCTGAGAGTATGAAACCCCGAATTATATGCTATGTGATTGGTGTTGAGGTGACGCACATGCTAGGTTACGAGCGTGTGGGCGTGCACCATGTGAGTTGTGACTGTTGTTTCCAGGGCACTATTTAGTGGCCCACTTTGTTGATATTTGTGTTTTTCACCATGTGATAAAGTAATTGAGCATTGCATCATGCTAGATATCATGTTTAGGATTTATGCTTATATTGTTGGGACCCCTAGCTGTCGTTTCTTGCTGTCATCTCATTGATTTCATTGATATTCCATACTCAGTCACATTCATGCATTCGTATCATATCTTAGTCTCAGTTGTTACTTATTGATACATCATATCATTATTCCGGGTCAGTTTTCATGACATTTTGAGCCCGTGGGTGAGACTGGAGAGTGATGACTGAGTGAGCCCGAGAGCCTGATTATGAGTGATAGTTATGGGATCGGGCTGGACGTCGCAGCATTTATATTTATTGTGATAGTGCTTGGGCCTTAGGAGCCCCTCCGGAGTCTGCAAACCCCCAGTAAGCGCGGATGATATTATTGAGGGATGGATTTCCCTGGTCATGGATTATTCCGAAGTACTTGATGCCTGGAGATGGATTTCTCCATAAGGTTGGATTGCCCTTTTTCCTCGGTACTAGATAACTTATATTCAGTGTTGTATATGTTCCGGGATGGATTACCTTGGGCTGTATGGGCCATATACAATACCGAGTGGTTGAGCATGATGAGTGGAAAGTGTGACACAATGTGATTGAGTACTCTGAGAGTGTGAGTACATGATTCATCTCTAGGATACATGGCATTGGCGTGCATATATGACATACATGCATAGAGACGCATTGCCTCATGCTATATGGTATCACATCATTCATGACTTTTTACACACATTGATATGTGGTCATGGAGAGGTATTTCACACTTGCTATCTGGAAAGAAAATGAAACATTTTATTTACTGTGAAAAGGACTTTTAGATAAATTACAGTTTTCAAACTATGTCATATTTTCCGACGATTTCGGTAAAGGACTTGAGTTTTCACAGATATTCTTGAAAAGCGAAACTATTTCCGGAAAAACAGTGAAAAAGCTGAGCATTCCTATCTATAAGTTAATTCCGTATCTATATTCTCTACGTTGTTATGAACTGCTTTTAGTTATTGGTGTTGGACCAGACCTATGTTCCAGCTCGTCATTTGTCACGGCCCAAATCCCAAACCCGGCGGTGATGGCGCCTCTCGTGAAGACAAGGCCAGCCAGAACAATTCCGACAGCTCTTTTAAGCAATTAATTACCATTAAACAATTTTAATGCATAATTTAATATCAATAATCCGCGGAAGTATAGAATATAACAGTAGAATCCCTCCTGACACGACCCAAATCGGGGTGTCACAAGTCATGAGCTACTACAGAATTTCTATAAGTCTACAAATAGAGTATTTGATACAGAAGTCTGGAATAACTGAAATAACATGAAATAGAGGAGTCAAGGGGGGCTGCGGACGCCAACAGCTACCTCAAAACTCTAAACTCGCTGCCTGATCTGGACAACAATATCAATGCTCAGGAACGGACTCTGCTATGCCTGAATCTGCACACATAGTGTAGGGAGTAATGTGAGTACTCCGACCCAGTGAGTAATAATAATAAATAATAACTGAAGATAAGAAAACACATAACAGCACAAGGCAGTTATCCATCGATGTGGCGTGCAGCCCGATCCATATGGGTA
Source organism: Nicotiana attenuata (assembly GCF_001879085.1). NCBI lineage: Eukaryota > Viridiplantae > Streptophyta > Magnoliopsida > Solanales > Solanaceae > Nicotiana > Nicotiana attenuata. The sequence goes on from NW_017670354.1 coordinate 707,638, forward strand.
CTCGCACTCACTGTGGGGGTGCAGACTCCGGAGGGGCTCCTACAGCCAAAGCGCAATACTGCTGCGGCGCGCAGCCCGATCCACATAAACATTTGCTGCCGCGGCAGCCCGATCCATATGAGTATTTGCTGCGGCGTACAACCCGATCCATAATATATATAATATCCTCACTGTTGGGTTCTCAACCCCTCTCAGTCATTTTAGGACACAATAGTATAGGGTAGGGATCTCAGCCCACATATCTCCCCTCATTGAGGATTAACACTTATAAAAACGGTTCACATTGTTTAATCAATTAGAAACATGACTGAGGATGTGGTTTGTACTAAGTAAAGTGAGGAAAATCAGTCATAATACCCCTAAGGTTTCTACAAGTCGGCACGAGGCCCCAAACATGGCAACTAGCCCAAATCATGATGATAAACAAATCAGATTAATCAAATACTCAATAAAATATCAAACGGGACGGACCAAGTCACAATCCCCAGTAGTAAACAACTCCGCGCTCACCATTAAGCGCGCGTTCCACCACAATATAGCACTACTTTGTGCAAATCCGGGGTTTCAAACCCTCAGGATATCATTTACTATCATTACTCACCTCAAGCCGGCAAAAGTCCTAGCTCGCTATGCCCTTGCCTCGCAAATCAACCTCCTCGCACGTCGAATCTGGCCAAAACCAAAACGAATACGTTACAATAGGCTAAAGGAATATAACCCAATCGAAAAGACTCGAAAAACATCGAAATTTACGAAGTTGACAAAACCCGAGCCCCGGGCTCACTTCTCGAAAAATTAGAAAATTAACATCACCGGATTCCTTATCTCGCCACGAGTCTATGCATATCAAAATTACCAAAATCGGAGTCCATTTGACCCCTCAAATTCCACTTTGAAATATCAAATTCCCAAGCCCTAGCTTTACCCTCTTTTGATGAATTTCCACAAATTTCAATGCAAATTCTGCCATTAATCCATGTATTTAGGCCAAGGAACTCACCTCCAATCACACCTAGTCAAAATCCCCTTCAAATTCCGTCCAAGAGCTCTCAAGGTTGCTTAAAAATGGTGGAAATGGACTTAAGCTCGCAGAACAAAAATGAGTTTTAAAACCCTTCTAATAACAGTGATTTTCGCATCTGCGGTCCCATTACCGCATTTGCGGCTACCGCTTCTGCGGTTAAAATTCCGCTTTTGCGGATATTCATTAAACCAACGACCGCTTCTGCGGTCCCATATCCGCATATGCGGACCCCGCTTCTGCGGTTGATTGTCCGCTTTTGCGGAAACACCAAAGCTTCCATTTTCGCACCTGCGACTCTGCCACCGCATCTGCGGTGCCGCAGATGCGTCTTCCCTTTCGCATCTGCGAAATCTTCCGCCCAAGCCATAGACCGCACCTGCGAACCTCCTCCCGCACCTGCGCAACCGCATCTCCGGTTCCTTTTCCGCAGATGCGGAAATACCAGATACCAGATATACACAACAATCTCCTAACTCCAAAATCATCCCGATGACCATCCGAAATCACTCCGAGTCCCCCGGGACCACAACCAAAAGCACCAACCCATCCTAAAACATCATTCAAACTTGTTCCAATCATCAAAACACATCAAACAACGCTAAAATCATCAATTCTCTCCGAATTCAAGCCTAAGTTTTCTCAAAACTTCCGAAATATGCATTTGATCAAAAACCCGACCAAAACACCTCCGAATGATCTAAAATTTTGCACACACATCCAAAATCACCTAACGAAGCTACAACAACTCTCGGAATCCCATTCTGACCCTCGGATCAAAATATCACCTATCAACCGGAATTCGCCAAAATACTAACTTCGCCAATTCAAGCCTAATTCTACATCGGACCTCCAATATCAATTCCGATCTCACTTCTAAGTCACTAATCGTCCCCCAAAGCTAACCAAATCACCGGAAATCACATCCGAGCCCTCTAACTCATAGGTCAATATCCGGTTGACTTTTCCAAAACAAGCCTTCCTTAAAGAGACTAAGTGTATCATTTCCTACCAAAACCAATCCAAATAATCTCGATCACATCAAATACCGACAATGAAGCATAGAGAAACATAAGATGGGGGAAACGGGGCGGTAACTCACGTGATGACGGGCCGGGTCGTCGCATCCTCCCCAACTAAAACAAATGTTCGTCCTCGAGCGGGTCAAGAAACATACCTGAAGCCTCAAACAGGTGAGGATATGTGCTCCACATCTCCCGCTCAGTCTCCCAAGTAGCCTCCTCCACGGGCCGACCTCTCCACTGCACCTTTACCGAAGCTATATCTTTCGATCTCAACTTTCGAACCTGACAACCCAAAATAGCCACTGGCTCCACATCATAGGTCAAACCGTCATCCAACTGAACAGTGCTGAAATCCAATACATGAGACGGGTCCCCAACATACTTCCGGAGCATAGATACATGAAATACCGGATGCACGCCCGACAAGCTGGGTGGCAAGGCAAGCTCATAAGCCACCTCCCCAATCCTCCTAAGTACCTCAAAAGGTCCAATAAACCGCGGACTCAGCTTCCCTTTCTTCCCAAATTGCATGACACCCTTCATGGGCGAAACCTTCAGCAAGACCTTCTCACCCACCATATATGACACATCCCGAACCTTCCGGACCGCATAACTCTTCTGAAGCGACTGTGCTGTACGAAGCCTCTCCTGAATCAGCTTCACCTTCTCTAAGGCATCCTGGACCATCTCTGTCCCCAATATCCTAGCCTCGCCGGGCTCGAACCAACCAACAGGAGATCTACGGCGCCTCCCACACAACGCCTCATACGGAGCCATTTGAATGCTCGATTGATAACTGTTGTTGTAGGCAAACTCTGCAAGCGGCAAAAACTTATCCCAAGAACCTCCAAAATCAATAACACAAGCACGCAACATGTCCTCCAATATCTGAATAGTACGCTCGGACTGTCGTTCGTCTGACGATGAAACGCTGTGCTCAACTCCACCTGTGTACCCAACTCCCGCTAAAAAGTCCTCCAGAACTGAGAAGTGAACTGAGTACCCCTATCTGAGATAATGGACACTGGAACCCCATGCAATCGGACAATCTCCCGGATAAAGATCCCTGCCAACCGCTCCGAAGAATAGGTAGTACATACTGGAATGAAGTGCGCGGACTTGGTCAGCCGATCCACAATCACCTAAATCGAATCAAACTTCTTCAAAGTCTGAGGGAGACCACTCACAAAATCCAAAGTTATCCTCTCCCACTTCCACTCTGGAATAATCATCCGCTGAATTACACCACCTGGCCTCTGATGCTCATACTTTAGCTGCTGACAGTTGAGACACCGAGCCACAAACCCTACAATGTCCTTCTTCATCCTCCTCCGCCAATAATGCTGTCTCATGTCCTGATACATCTTCGCGACACCCGGATGAATGGAATACCGCGAGCTGTGGGCCTCCTCCAATATAAACTCCCGAAGCCCATCAACATTGGGCACACAAAGTCAGCCCTACACCCTCAACACGCCATCATCATCAATAGCCACATCCCTGGCATCATCATGCTGAATTCTGTCCTTAAGGACAAGCAAATGCGGGTCATCATACTGGCGCTCTCTGATGTGATCATACAAGGAAGACCGAGAAACCACACAAGACAACACCCGACTAGGCTCCGAAATATCTAATCTCACCATCCGATTGGCCAAAGCCTGGACCTCAACTGCAAAGGGCCTCTCCCCAACTGGAATGTATGCCAAGCTCCCCATACTAACTGCCTTTCGGCTCAAAACATCAGCCACTACATTGGCCTTCCCCGGGTGATACAAAATGGTAATATCATAATCCTTGAGTAATTCTAGCCACCTCCGCTGCCTTAAATTAAGATCCTTTTGCTTGAATAGATGCGGAAGACTGCGATGATCAGTGAACACCTCACAAGATACACTATACAAGTAGTGCCTCCAAATTTTTAAAGCATAAACTATAGCAGCCAACTCTAGATCATGAACATGGTAGTTCTTCTCGTGGGGCTTCAACTGATGAGAAGCATATGCAATAACTCTAACCTCCTGCATCAACACACATCTGATCCCAACTCTCGAATCATCACAATATACGGTATAAGAACCTGAAGCTGATGGCAAAACCAACACTGGAGCCGTGGTCAAAGCTATCCTGAGCTTCTGAAAGCTCTCCTTGCACTCGTCCGACCATACAAATGGATCGCCCTTCTGAGTCAACTTGGTCAAGGGCGATGCAATAGAGGAAAATCCCTGAACAAACCGGCGATAATAACCTGCCAACCCAAGGAAACTACGAATCTCCGTGGCTGAGGTCGGTCTAGGCCAACTCTGAACCGCCTCTATCTTCTTCGGGTCGACCTGAATACCCTCGCTGGACACCACGTGCCCCAAGAAAGCTACTGAGCTAAGCCAAAACTCACACTTGGAGAACTTTGCATAAAGCTTCTTCTCCCTCAATCTCTGCAATACAACTCGCAAATGCTGTGCGTACTCCTCCTGGCTACGCGAGTACACCAGGATATCATCAATAAAAACACTAACGAACGAATCCAAATATGGCCGAAACACACTGTTCATCAAATGCATGAACGCTGCTGGGACATTAGTCAGCCCAAAGGACATAACAAGAAACTCATAGTGCCCATATCTAGTCCTGAAAGCAGTCTTCATAATATCCAAATCCCTGATCTTCAACTGGTGATAGCCCGAATGGAGATCAATCTTGGAGAACACCCTTGCTCCCTGAAGTTGGTCAAATAAGTCATCAATGTGGGTTAAGGGATACTTGTTCTTCACTGTTACTTTGTTCAATTGCCTGTAGTAAATGCACATTCTCATGGTGCCATCCTTTTTCTTTACAAACAGAACCGGTGCACCCCACGGTGACATACTAGGCCGAATAAACCCCTTATCTAGGAGTTCCTGAAGCTGATCCTTCAATTCTTTCAACTCCGCTGGTGCCATACGATATGGCGAAATGGAAATGGGCTTAGTGCCCGGCTCAAGGTCAATACCAAAATCAATGTCGCTGTCCGGTGGCATGCCCGGCAGGTCTGCAGGAAAAACATCGAAAAACTCCCTCACAACTAGGACAGAATCAATGCTAGGAGTCTCGGCTCCAACGTCCCTCAAAATGCCAAATATGAAAGACAACCCTTCCCAACCATACATCGGGCTTTTAAGAACGAAATCACCCTGCTGGGAACATAGTCAGTCATACCACGCCACTCGATCCTCGTACACCCGGTATAGCCAAAGTGACTGTCTTAGCATGACAGTCTAGAATAGCATGTCACGGAGATATCCAGTCCATGCCCAAAATAACATCAAAATCTACCATGCTCAATAGCAACAGATCAACTCGGGTCTCCAGACCCCCAATAGTAACCAAACATGACCGGTATACATGGTCTACAACAACAGTATCGCCCACGGGGGTAGATACATGAACAGGTAAAGCAAGACACCCTCGGGTCGTAACCAATTGATGAGCAAAATATGAGGACACATAAGAATAGGTGGAACCGAGATCAAATAAGACTGAGGTGTCTCTGTGGTAGACTGAAATAATACCTGTAGTAACAGCATCCGAAGCAATAGCATCTGTCCTGCCCTGAAGAGCATAAAAGCGAGCCTGACCACCGCTCGATCGACCACCTCCCCTGGGGCGACCCCTGGCTGCCTGACCCTTACCCCTAGCTGGCGGGGCGGGTGCTGAAGAAATTGGACCAGAAGATGAGGGCTGACCCCTCTTCTGAGATGATCTAGCAACACGACGAGGACACTCCCTACGCATATGCCCAAACTCTCCACACTTATAGCAACTCCCAGGTGCTGGGGATTGCGACTGAAGGGAATCCCTCGCGCCGGGGTGACTAGCTGATGCACTCGGCCTGGAAGAACCCTGAGCAGACGGAGCACGAGATGATTTCTGTGATGGAAGAGCGCCTAGAGATGGCTGACTCTGCTGAGAACCCTGATAACCACGACGTGGAGATCCTCCTCGGTACTCGGGTCGAGCTGACTGAGCAGGCCTGAAAGAACGACCCCGACCCTGCTGGAACTGGCCCCTTGAAAGAGCGCCACTATAACTACCAAAACCTGGAGGCCTCTTGGCCTCCCTCTCCTCTCGATCCTGACGGCGAACCGCCTCAATCTCTCGAGCTATATCAACCACCTCCTCAAATGTGGCACCCAGAACTCGCTCCCTAGTCATAAGAACTCGAAGAGGGTAGCTGAGACCGTCAACAAACCTCCGGATACGCTCACGATCTGTCGGAACCAGCCAAACTGCATGCCGAGCAAACTCTGAAAATCTCATCTCACACTGGGACACTATCATATCTCCCTGCCGTAGCCACTCAAACTGTCTGTGCAGCTCCTCTCTGCGGGACTGCGGTACATACTTCTCCAAGAAGAGAGAGGAGAACTCCTGCCAAGTCAAGGGTGCTGCACCGGTCGGCCTACGCCTCTCATACGCCTCCCACCAAGTGAAGGAAGCCCCAGTAAACTGAAAAGTAGTAAAAGCGACACCACTGGACTCATGAATCCCTGTTGTACGGAGTATCCGCTGATATCTGTCAAGAAAACCCTGTGCATCCTCGCCCTCAGCACCACTGAATGCTAGAGGCTGGAGTCTGCTAAACCTCTCAAGGCGACGCTGCTCATCCTCGGGCATAGCTAGAACCCTGAACTCCTGCGTGGGTGCAACTGGCTGAGCTGGAGGTGCCTCTAGAGTCTGTAATCCCTGCACTACCTGCTCAGGTGTGCGAGCAGCGGGGGTCTGATTGCCTCCCCCAGCCTGCGAAGTAGCTGCTGCTGCTGTAGTGGCTGAAACCAGCTGAGCCAGGCCCGTGCACACTGTCAAGATCTGAGCTAATGTCTCCTGGAGGCCAGGAATCACTATGGGCACAGCTAGTGCCTGAACTGGTGCTGCTGGAGTCTGATCCTGAGCTGGGGCAACTAGAGGGTCCACATGTGCTGCCCCTGCTGCTCCGCCTCTGCCACGATCACGACCGTGTCCACGGCCTCTAGTGGTCTCAGTGGGTGGTACTGGCGGTCGTCCGCCACGTGCGGTAGCTTGTGTCCTCACCATCTGTGAGAGGATAGAATAAGGAGAAATTTAGTACTCGGGTCAACAAGTTCGCACGACAAGAATTTCAAGAATGTGGAATTTTCCTAATGGTTCTGCAGCCTCCCGAGGATAAGTATAGACGTCTCGGTACCGATCCCCGAGACTCTACTAAACCGGCTCATGACTCGTGAGACCTAGTAACGTAGGCTCTGATATCAACTTGTCACGGCCCAAATCCCAAACCCGACCGTGATGGCGCCTCTCGTGAAGACAAGGCCAGCCGGAACAATGCCAACACCTCTTTTATGTAATTAATTACCATTAAACAATTTTAAAGCATAATTTAATATCAATAATCCGCGGAAGTATAGAATATAATAGTAGAATCCATCCCGACACGGCCTAAACCGGGGTGTCACAAGTCATGAGCTACTATAGAATTTCTCTAAGTCTACAAACAAAATATCTGATGCAGAAGTCTGGAATAACTGAAATAACATGAAATAGAGGAGTCAAGGGGGGTTGCGGACGCCAACATCTACCTCGAAGCTCCGAACTCGCTGCCTGATCTGGACAAGGATATCAGTGCTACGGAACGGACTCTGCTATGCCTGAATCTGCACACATGGTGCAGGGAGTAATGTGAGTACTCCGACCCAGTGAGTAATAATAATAAATAATAGCTGAAGATAAGAAAACACATAACATCACAAGGCAGTTCTATATCAGGCAGTAAATCCCTTAAAGCAGTAAAATCCGTGAAATCATGTGAAATCTCCGTTTTAAAGCAGGTAAATCAAGTAAAATAGCTAATAAGTGATAATTAGTAAAAACTGCCCCTCGGACCCAATATCAACCGCTCAGTACAGTAACTCAGATTACTCTCAGAATAGTATCATATAATAACCACTGTGGCGTGCAGTCCGATCCATATCTCGCTGCGGCGTGCAGCCAGATCCATCGCTGCGGCGTGCAGCCCGATCCATATGGGTACCCGCGCTCACTGTGGGGGTGCAGACTCCGAAGGGTCTCCTACAGCATAATACTGCTGCGACGCGCACCCCAATCCACATAAACATTTGCTGCGGCGTGCAGCCCGATCCATATGAGTATTTGCTGCGGTGTGCAGCCCGATCCATAATATATATAATATCCTCACTGTTGGGTTCTCAACCCCTCTCAGTCATTTTAGGACACAATAGTATAGGGTAGGGATCTCAGCTCACATATCTCCCCTCATTGAGGATTAACACTTATGAAAACGGTTCACATTGTTTAATCAATTAGAAACATGACTGAGGATGTGGTTTATACTAAGTAAAGTGAGGAAAATTAGTCATAATACCCCTAAGGTTTCTACAAGTCGGCACGAGGCCCCAAACATGACAACTAGCCGAAATCATGATGATAAACAAATCAGATTAATCAAATACTCAGTAAAATATCAGACCAAGTCACAATCCCCAGTAGTAAACAACCCCGCGCTCGCCATTAAACGCGTGTTTCACCTCAATATAGAACTACGTTGTGCAAATCCGGGGTTTCAAACCCTCAGGATATCATTTACTATCATTACTCACCTCAAGCCGGCCAAAGTCCTAGCTCGCTATGCGCTTGCCTCGCAAATCAACCTCCTCGCGCGTCGAATCTGGCCAAAACCACAACGAATACGTTACAATAGGCTAAGGGAATATAACCCAATCGAAAAGACTCGAAAAATATTGAAATTCACAAAGTTGACAAAACCCGAGCCCCGGGCCCACTTCTCGAAAAATCAGAAAATTAACATCACTGGATTCCTTATCTCGCCATGAGTCTATGCATATCAAAATTACCAAAATCGGAGTCCATTTGACCCCTCAAATTCCACTTTGAAATATCAAATTCCCAAGCCCTAGCTTTACCCTCTTTTGATGAATTTCCACAAATTTCAATGCAAATTCTGCCATTAATCCATGTATTTAGGCCAAAGAACTCACCTCCAATCACACCTAGTCGAAATCCCCTTCAAATTCCGTCCCAGAGCTCTCAAGGTTGCTTAAAAATGGTGGAAATGGACTTGTGCTCGCGGAACAAAAATGAGTTTTAAAACCCTTCTGATAACAGTGATTTTCGCATCTGCAGTCCCATTACCGCATTTGCGGCTACCGCTTCTGCGGTTAAAATTAGGCTCCTGCGGATCTTCATTTTACCAACGACCGCTTCTGCGGTTCCATATCCACATATGCGGACCCTGCTTCTGCGGTTGATTGTCCGCTTTTGCGGAAACACCAAAGCTTCAATTTTTGCACCTGCGACTCTGCCACCGCATCTGCGGTGCCGCAGATGCGTCTTCCCTTCCGCATCTGCGAAATCTTCCGCCCACGCCATAGACCGCACCTGCGAACCTCCTCCCGCACCTGCGCAACCGCATCTGCGGTTCCTTTTCCGCAGATGCGGAAATACCAGATACCAGATATACACAGCAATCTCCTAACTCCAAAATTCATCCTGATGACCATCCGAAATCACCCCGAGGCCCCCGGGACCTTAACCAAAAGCACCAACCCATCCTAAAACATCATTCAAACTTGTTCCAATCATCAAAGCACATCTAACAACGCTAAAATCATCAATTCTCTCTGAATTCAAGCCTAAGTTTTCTCAAAACTTTCGAAATACGTATTTGATCAAAAACCCGACCGAAACACCTCCGAATGATCTAAAATTTTGCACACACATCCAAAATCAGCTAATGAAGCTACAACAACTCTCGATATCCCATTCCGACCGTCGGATCAAAATCTCACCTATCAACCGAAATTCGCCAAAATACTAACTTCGCCAATTCAAGCCTATATCTACACCGGACCTCCAATATCAATTTCGATCTCACTCCTAAGTCACAAATCATCCCCCGATGCTAGCCAAATCACCAAAAATCACATCCGAGCCCTCTAACTCATAGGTCATCATCCGGTTGACTTTTCCAAAACAAGCCTTCTTTAAAGAGACTAAGTGTCTCATATCCTACCAAAACCAATCTAAATCAACTCGATCACATCAAATACCTACAATGAAGCATAGAGAAACATAAGATGGGGGAAACGGGGAGGTAACTCACGTGACGACGGGCCGGGTCGTTACATCATTACTTTCAACCTGAGGTTAGGTTTGTTACTTTTTGAGTACATGGGGTTGGTTGTACTCATAATACACTTCCTGCACATTGCGTGCAGATCTCGGATGCCGATGTTGCTGTGTTCGATGAGAGATGGATTGAAAGATGTGCCTGTATCTCTATTGTAGCTGCCTCTTGTTCATGGTAGCCTTTGATTTTAAAACTCTATTTATGTACTTTTCAAACAGAAGATGTATTTAATTCATATCGGGTTTGTAAATTCCATTGTTAGAAGCTCATGATTTGTACTATGTCTTCAGGAAATGTATAAGATTTAGATAATTCTCTTGTTTAAACTGTCTTATGGAATATTGTTGGAATTGGATAGGATAGTTGGCTTAACTAGCGGGTTGGGTTAGGTGCCATCACGACTAGTTATTTTTTGGGTCGTGACGGGTAAAAACGTACACGGCCACGTGGAGCTCGGTAAAAACCAACTAATCAGTGGTTACACAATAGATGTCATACCAGACTGACCATACCACGGCTCAGTAGAGTAAAATACATACATAAATATAATGCATGTTGGGCTCATGAAATCAAGTTCTAAACCTTTCGGAGTGATTTAAGGCCGACGATTAACATTATGGACACCCATACCATTAACATGAACCTTAATAGTATTCAAGTATCATACATACTTGCTTAGAATAACTTTATAAGGAAAGAACAACATTGACAACTTTAGTTGCTAGAATAGATCCGTTATGGAATAGCATATTGTTTATGTTCATTTCAATTTTGCCCATGCCAAAAAAAAAGAAGGAAGTTCCTTAACATACATGTATGATCTGATCCTTATTCCTCAACCAAGCGCAACATAACTTCTTGCGTTTATAACATGTGAAACGATATTTTCGTCAACTTATAATGTCGTACCATTGTATTTGGCTAGTCGTATAGATTACGGAAAATTGGGCAGCAACTCCGCAGTTTTTACTACATCTGATAGAATATATGAGTCCACCAAACTATGTAGAGACCAGGTCCTCTATGAGTTTTACTGAGAATACTAATAAAACAGTAAGTAAATAAAGCAGGGAGTTTTTACGTGGAAACATCCCTGCTCAAGGGGAGAAAAAATCACGACCTACACTGGTAGGATTTCAACTTCACTATGAGCAACATTAGATTACAACCTATGCAATCTAGGAATTAAACTCTTAATCCCTCACTAACTTGTAATACACCTATTACAAAGACTTCAACTCTTGACTAACTCTAGTCACGACACAAACACTAAGGGTTTATGGTTTTACAACGGGTTCCTAAGTAATGCTTCTAGATAAGCAAAGTAGGAATTACAATGAAGAGCAATTACAAAGTTACAACTCAACTAAGGACACATAAGATATTTGCTTTAGGAACTTGTCCGTAGTAGTGTTGTCCTTTTTCTTGATGCACTTGAGAATTGAATCTTGACCAGTGAACGATTGGCGTGCTTGAATGAATTCTCAAGTGTTCAAGTGATGTTTTGTTGTAATGTTTAATGTAATACAACATGGATGACATCACTTGAATGATGTAATCACTTGGTAGGTCAAATGAGACGTGAATGCAGAACTGTGTTGTACTGTTTTTGTGTATAGTGCAGGCAGTCACTTTCCAGCTGTAGACAGTTGACTTCGTACTGCTGTCAGGATAACACAAGGGTATCAGGTCCCTGTGTTGATTCTCTATCTTCTAAAGTCATAACACCTCACATAAGCTTGAGTCCGTTGATTTGAGTTGTGTAACAAGTGTGTCAGGTTTCTTATCTGGTTCTTTGACAGTAAGTTTGTTAGATTATCAAAAAATAAAGCTAAGGTATTGTAAACCCATTAATTTCCTCCTTTTGGATGATGACAAACTAAGAAATTGATAACACATGTTTAGAGCAAAATCAACCAGATTAAGAAACAGGAACCTCACAAGTTCCCCTGACTTTATGTTTCCCCTTTAATTAGATCCCTGTTTTCAATTATACTTCCCCCTTCTAGCTAACCCATGCCACATATGTGCACACAACATGATAGAAAAAAGAATCAGAGAAACATAAGCATGAAACAGCAAAAGAGGATTGTTTTTATAAAATATATGCCTTTGCTATACAACAAAGGAAGAAATTGAACTGTTATCAGTGGGAGCAGTACAAGTACATCACATCCACACACAAAACCAAACAAAAAAGGAAACAACTGCCAAAGTCATCAAAACAAAAACAAACTAATCCAGAAACTGGTCACTGAATGGTTGCCTAAGGGACACTAGGAGTAGAGGGCTTAGAGGCTGCAACAAGAGTGTCAAGAACTAGATCTATTCCGGCATTTGCCAATATTTTCTTGGGGAGCAGTTTCTCCTTCAGGTTCTCCACTTGTTGCCGGAGATCAATATTTTCTTTGGTTAGACGAGCTATCTCCTCATTTGACCCTGGGGCCCCTTGGGCCTGCTGACTCTCCAGTATGGTATTCCTTGCCTTTAACTTTCAAATCTCCTCAGTAGCACTGTTTTGAGCATTGATGAGTTGAGAGATTGTTGAAGTGTTGCGTACCCCTCCATTCTTTTCAATACATTCGCATTCCTCCAAAGTAGTTTGAGAGAAGGTCTGATTCTTGGTCCCTACCTTAGACTGTCCCAAGGGCACTTTGAAGAACTTGAGGACGTGCGTAAGAAGAAATCCATATCAAAGATCATGGTTTCCATCCTTGAAAGTTACCACCTTTTGCATGTACTCAATCATGATGGCAGGCAAGTTTACAACTTTAAACCCATCCAGTGCTTCCATCAGATACAAGTCAGACTTGGAAGTAGTGGACCTTGTCTCAGTACGGGGTAGAAGTACCTTGTTCACCAGCTCAAACAATAACTGATAAATAGGAAGTAGAGCTTTCTTGTGAACCCGTTCCCCGTGCTGGACTGCACCTTCCTTCACAATAGCCTTTCTTAAATTTGACCCACACACATTCTTCAAAGAATACATACCATCAGTAGGGACCTTAAGAATGTCCACAAGTAGAGCAGCATCCAACATAATATCCACTCCATTAACCAAGGCACAGATATGATTAGTGTCAACAGAAAAGAGGTCTACATAGAAACTTTGGACCCCATCCTCATAGACATTGGGAACATCCACCTTGAACAGATGTCCCCACTTTTGAAACTCGACCATGTAAATTACATGTCTCATTCTGTCCATTTCAAATTTTCTGGGTCAAAAGTGCGACCCCACAAGATTTTTTGGTTCCTCAGTCGTTCTTTAGCAGACATACTCTCACTCTTCACTCGCTTTGCAGAATCAGGTTCCCTCACAGTTTCCACCTTCCTTTTTCCAGACTTCACGCTCGATTTTCCCTTACCACTTGACTTTACTAACACGTCTTCATCAGACAAAGACAGTTTACTCACAACTTGTTTCAAGTTTCCACCACTTTTCCCTGATTTTGAACTTGGTGTAGCAACACCTTCCTCTCGCTTCCTTTCTGAGACCTTTTTACCAAGGAACTTGGTTCCTCTGCTGCTTCCTCATCTACTTCCACCACAGGAATTTTTTTGTCACCCACAACCTCCCCATATTTCACCAGCCACATTTTCTTCTTCTTGTTACTCCTCTTACTCTTTTGGAGGGCAGACTCAAAAGCCTCTTTTGCTTGCAACCTAGTAGTAGGTCGCTTAGGAGAAGGCTCAGGAGTTGTTACTGCTCTCGTCTTGGCAATGAATGCATCTACGGCAACATCATCTTGATCATTTTGATCACTGGGTTGCATACCAGGAGCCAAAATTTCTAATGGCTCAGCATCAAAGTGCAGAGAAGGAGCAGTGTTAAGACTGACATGGGAAGAGGATCCTTGACCTGTTTTCTCAAGAAAAGGGTCAGGTCCTTCAAGAGGTGTCCAGTAGTCTCTGCTGGTGCAGAATTTTCAATGAGCACCAAAGCTCCTGCTTCATCTGACAACTGTGCCTCTAGTCTCTAAGATTCAAGAAGAGAAGAGATCACCCCATACACTATTCCATCCAGATATGGCCAATATGTTTTGTACGACCTCTTTCTCTTGAGACTCCATAGGTTCCACAAACTGAGAAACAGAAACAACTGTAGACTGATCAATACCAACCTCGAAGACCTCTACTACCTGTGGAACTTTACTATGTTCTCCACCCTTTCTTTGGTCAGTGAGAATCTCAGGCGATAGAGAAGAAACATTATCGAATTTTAGGGTTTCTAAGTTCTCAACATTTGGAATGAGAGAGAGTCACATGAGAACTAGAGGGTGTATGAAAATCTGGTTTGGAAGTGTCTTCAGCAGTGGTGGTTAAGAAAGGGATGGTGAGAGATGGATCATCAGAGGCGAAAGAATCATGGGTTTTCTCAACTAAGTGGGAGATTATTGGTTGATCTTCAGCCATGGTAAAGAGGAGGCTTGGAAGTTATGGAGATGGATTGAAGAAAGGATGTGATTGTTCAAGATGATGGAAGGGTTTTTAATGGGAGAAGAGACAATTATGAGGGAGAGAGAGAAACCGGTTCTGAAACGGCGGTAGGTTTGTGGCGGGTTGCAACATTTCAGAGGGAGAAAAGCATTTGAAATGAAAATACATGACATACAGGTTCGGAAAAAGGTTGATGGCATGGCACTCAATTTTCTGCATCCTTTTGAGATATGTATGAAAAAGCACAAAACTACCAACCTGTGGTACAAGAACTAGGTTCTTGACCTGTCTTTGAATTTTCAATCCTCTTTTACCATCCATGCAATGCATCTACAATTTCTATAATCATCATGCGTGTCTACCTGCAATGGTACTGAAGTGACTTAGACTTGGCCGGGAAACACTTTAGCTAATGTTACCTGAAAGTGACTTTCATAGGCAACTGATGGGAATCACGTTCTCAATTAGGCTTTATTAGCCCCAGCTGCAGCCTATTTCTCTCAAAATGTTCCCTGCTCAATGCTTTGGTGAAGATATCTGCAATTTGGTCTTGTGTACTGCAAAACTTCATACAGATAAGCCCCTCCACATTGTCTTTGAGAAAATGATGTCTCACATCAATGTGCTTGGTTGTTTATGTTGAAACGGGTTCTTTGCCATGTCGAGTGAACTAGTGTTGTCACATAGAAGAATCCGTATACATGACATCTGTCTACAAGCCTCTAAGAATACATAATATCGTAAGGGTCGGGACAGAGCCCCGCCATATCAAACTATACACATCTAAATTATACTAACGAAACAAACAACTCCAGAGCAAATGGAGTGCACCAACATATTCCGCTGAGCTAATCGCCTACTTGGAGGACGCTCGATCTGTCTATCGTGACCTCTGGGGATGAAACGCAGCATCCCCAGGCAAAAAGTACGTCAGTACAAATAATGTACCGAGTATGTAAGGAATAAAAATCAGTAGACAATAAACATGATAGAAACTAGAGTAAAAGACTCGACATGTAAATCTGAATAGCTCTGTGAAATCCTTTAATATTTAAAATGTCATGCATATACATATAAATGTCATGTCGTGCATAGGTACATGTATTCATAACATCATCAAGCCTCTGGGGGCATCCCATCATATCATCTCGTCCACTGTGGGCAAAATCATCAACGTATACCAGCTGATCAGGTGGTGGTACATATATATATATATATATATATATATATATATATATATATATATATATATATATATATATATATATATATACACGTATATAATGCCATCTGGTCATGGGTCAATGAGAATGCATAAATGCATGAAATGCATATGAAATACGTTAATAAAATCTCTCGGTACGTTATAAGACCGTTATGCCTCTAATTAATATCATGAAACAAACTTTATCAACTTACGTATTTTCTGAGACCCATGAATAGACGATAGAATAATAAGGCATATGAGAATTCAAGAACATAGGCATCTCTAATACTTGTACGAATAGAGTCATTTATGGAAGCTGTGCATTTCCTCGTTTTTTTTGTGTCGTATAGATCATGCCAAAAAGAAAGAAGGGATAGCCTTAACATACCTGGGGTAGGGAAAAATCCGTATTATATTCTAGGAAAAGGTTGCACCGTACTCCGTTAGAATTGCAAAATTTTTACGTTGTTAAACTTCCAATAATCCTCGTTGTATTTTTGGTTGAAAAATGTTTTATTGAAAGCTTGATAACGTTCTGGTAAGGATTTTTAGTTGAATTGCTAACTTTCAATCTTTCGTTAAAATAAGTCTTGTAGTAAGAATGCTTAACATTCTGATCTTTAATATGGAAATATGTTTGGTATGGAAAAGAAGTCTTATTGTAAGAATGGAATGATTGTGTAATATGGTGCCACCTTTTAATTTTTGGTATGAGTCATTCCAATTGCATGAGGGCTGCCACCTCATGCTTTTTTAATAGTTATCCAATATATCCCCAATTAATTAGGTAATATTCCGTTACCCTATAACTAACCAATTACCCGCATAATTAAAAATTATCTCAACTTACTTAAAATACTACTCTATTTTTACATACCTTGTACACCTTACTAGCATGGTCATGTAGTATCTTCTATGACACTAGTCCACAAATATCGAGTATTAACGCTCAGCCTGTATTTTATCCCAATAAGCCAAATTTGGACGAAAAATTCATTTTCTTTGACTTGCTTCCCCTCTCACCTTCACGAATTTACTCATAATTTATTTAATATAGCATAATCCTTGTAATCTCCAAATAATCTCTTTCTTGGACTAATGTCAATTACCTTACGACAAATTCAATGTACAATACTACAGGGTGCAACAATGTCGTAATTTAATACTGTGGGACGTAATATCGACGTAATATTGCGGGGCGTAACATCGTTCCCCCTTTTGAAACATTCGTCCTCGAATGTTGACTGATGCTCTTTTTATTCACATAGCCCGTAGGTCTTAATAATACTTTAGTAATCGTCTTGCCATCTAGGCGACTGTTCTGTAAATGAATCCCAAAGGCTAGGGTATTCCCCTTGTTAAGCCTCATTCTCACAACACGACTTGTACCTTCTAATCTCATAACTGTTGCTACCTTCTATCATGCAGCCTTTACGACTCTAACTTTGTATGTGCGCTTGACTCTTCTCTTCTCTTTCAGCTTTTAGCCAATCTCTAGGATTCACTTTGTGAACATGTACAAAATTATGTCAATCTGTCTCTCTAGCGTCATTAGCTTTACTATATCTAAGTAGGCCATACTATACCAAAATTCTTACTTCGATTTATCGTTACTGAGGTCTTCTACCGAACCCCAGGTTACTCTCATTGCTTATCCTATATGCATAAAGCTAAATCCTTTAATGCTTCTTCATTACTGTTCATCTTAAGACTGATGGCCCAATCTCATCTCGTACTTTGCAACTTTTACCCACCCATTGTTGGTTCACCTCAATGTTGATTTACAATCATCCCTTGATAACTTGAAATTTCTTACGTAATATATTGCCACTAGGGCTTACGTTACGTCATTGAATATTTGAAGTGATTTTTCTGATCCACCTGGGTGATAGAATATTATACTTTCATAACCGTATTTCATAGCATCCCAATGTGACTCGCCTTACGAGGCTATTTTAATCATGTCCAATTCATGAAGTCCCTTTCTCTCTTTATTTTTTCACACCATTACACAATCGAAGGCCCAACCGTCGTCCTTTATCTATCATAATCACACCCCCAGTATACAGCATTCCATCTCTTCTAAATACTATTAGTCTTACACTCCTTTGAGTTTATTTAGGCTATAGTGAGCTTTGTATAACTTAGAGAAACCGTCTGCTCTTCTTGTTTTCATGGGCTTAATCCTAAGGACTTATCCATTTCGTTACCTTCTCACTCGCCCTTTCTTATCCTTACCCATGTCTTCTAGATCCTTGTCACTTCACCATACAATAGCTTGCGACCTATACATATCTATTTATATTACTTGCAACCTTTCAACTTTGTTGCATCATAGATTTCTTTATGTCTTTCTGGAATGTCAAGCGAGACATCACATCATCTCTAACTATTCTTTATTCTCTTAATCAGTCTTCTCGATACCTAGACCATAGGATGGAAGATGTGATACTGACGATGCAGCTATTATTCCTAGATACAGATTCTCCGCGCTTCTAGACTTTTATCCAAAGTATGGACTATTTACGATCATCTGCCTTTGAGTATCTCGTACGTTGTTCACCTTTACCTTTCTTAACTTAAAATCTCGCATTGTACCTTCTAACTCTTTCATGACCTCCCTCCCACCTAGGTATAATTCACGTCCATAACTTGAAGCTCTATTATAATACTTGCACCTCTGGTGCATACACAATTCGGTGGGAGCTTCGTACTGACTTCTTATGAGGCTGATACTTCTTCTAACTGGCTTCATTGTAGAGCCATTATAGATTATGGTTGTTATATTGTTTCTCTTGCACCTCTGATATTAAGAGTGATTTTGCGATGTTCTCATGCACAACTTCTATAAGTTTAGGTCCAAAAATTAGACTCATGATTTACTTGGGCGATGTAATCCTTTAGTTTCCTCTTCCTTCTGATCAGCCTTTATGTAGGCTTAATATATCTTTCGATATGTGGCTCATGTTATTAGCTATTACCTTAGCCTTTCATGGACATTATGTAATATCCATGATACAATCTTCTAACAACTCAATCCTTTGTCTATGCCCTGGGCTCAATTCTTTCTTTTAACTTATACAGAGTCTTCTATGGCCGTGCGATTGTCAACATATATGTTGCATGGATAATGCTCCAAAATCTTGAGTGTATCCATAACGTACTAACTCTGGATCATTGATCGAATAATTCCTCTCTTTCCATCTCAACTTTATTTAAACCTGTACAATTACTTTTCTTGGTCTTTCTGCCCCTTGTTGCGTGCATACTTAAATTATCCTAGTTCCCACGCATGCCTGAATTTTTGTGCAACTCATACGGTCTCGAATATTACCTTCGATCTTTCTCCCCATTTATTAGCCATGGTAGGTGCCACTTTCTTTTTTTGTGCATACAATTTTCGTTGTTAGACTACTTTTACATGACCATTTCTTTTTCAAGTTACTATGTTTAGGTTGAAGCCTTCTTCCTTATTTCCTCAGCTAGTCTTCCATTGTAGTACTTAGGGAGGACCCTCTGACTCTTGTAAGGCTGTAAGCTTATTACATCATATGCTTGACGGAATTCTTGATGTTCTTCCTCGCCTATAATTACCCGCAGTTACTTATCTCCACGCCCTTGTGCTTGTAGGGTTACTCCTGAACTAATATTTTGACTGTCTTCTCGATGACACTTTTTTTTATTTTCGTAACACTCATACGATATATTTTTAACTTCCCCAACTCCTATATGGATATTTTTCAAGGATCACGATGTCATAACTGTGAGGCTGAATTCCCCATATTGGGGTTCCCTAGGTTTATCTTGCATGATCTGCTGATTTGTCTATATTCTCTTGTCTAGCCATAGCTAGGCTCTTTTTGAATCAACTACTAATTTCTTGGTGGCCCATTCCCGTGTCAATATTCCGCGTAATGTTTCTTGGTTCATTTCCTTTTTATTAACTTACCTCTCGCACTGGCTTCTTATTAATCAATAATATCTCGGGCATGAATCCTTACTTCCTCTCTCCGACGTCATGTTTGCATAATGCTTTGGTATCGTAGCATATCTGTAGGCTTTGAATAAGTGCAATCTCCTCCCTTTTTTGTTTTATCGCATTCTCCCTTTACCATTCCATAATTACTAGAACCACTTAGTTCTGACGTAATGTCACGTCATTCCATATTCCCCCCTTTAGGGGAGTACTAAGTGTTGGAGCTACGACAATCTTCCTATAGATGTTCTACCTCTTCATTTTTGGCGTCCTTTCACATCATCGATGGCCCTTACTCTCCTTGCGGTAATCCTTCTGTACTAAGGATAACGAAATTCCTTAATCGCGGGGTGACAATTACTATAACTAGCACATACAATCTCTTAAGCTTAATTTTGCTCACATTGTTTACATTAGGGAAGCGTCTTCCTGAATGACCATTCTCTGAATTTCTTATGAATCTTCTTTTATTTCCTATTCTATTATTGCCGGCACGAAATATGAAATTCTCATGATGTCGACCATTACCAAATCACTAAATCCCTAATTCATGTTTACTTTATCTTGTTCGCCAGCCCATACTGACCTCTATTATTTTGGGGTCTAGCTTTTCCTATTGGTAATCACGTTAGAGTCACGAACTTTCTTCTTGAAATGAGGATATGACTTCATGGCCTATACTCTTTTATTGTCTTAAGGCCTATCACCTCTCGTATCTTCCTTCACCTAACTATCGATCCGGTAATACCATTATCTTTTGGTCTACCGTTGTCATCCGTGTATCGCATCTTACTCATAATTCTTCCTTATCTCTCTTCTCATTACTCCGCTAACATTTCTACATATCCCTTTCTTGTGAAAACTTCAGCAAGACATTCTTTTGCTTTTTGCTCCCCTTGCTTCATCCATCGGCTCTTCGGGTTGCTCAACGTCCTTGCCCTACTAAGGACGAGAGTCACACTAAGGTAATATTTATCCCTTCCAGGTTTTTCGTGCCTATATTCTGATTTCTCGCTCACCTTTTTTCGATCATGCTAGTATTCACATCTAATGGTAATATTCTAGAGTGCACCATTCGAGTGTCTCACAAGAAGATCTATTAGCACACTTGTAATAACCATCAGAAATGTCAACTAAGACGAACAATCCATTCACCATTTTGGGTTACTCTAACCCCAGCCGGATCCTGATGTTCCATCCTTTTCTTATACTACACCTGTTAGCCCCCATAGGGCATAACTGAGATGGGTACGGCCAATTGTACATACCTCTGTTCCTGTTGAATATAACTCAAAAAGCTTATATTCCTCTGTCGCGCCCCCTTTTTCCTTCGCGGAAATCGTGTTTGTGACATTCGGTTGGGACAACTCTTTCCTTTCGGAGGAAGGGGCTTTGCAAATTTGAAGAGTCGCCACCTAACGATTTTAAGGTGCGTTAGGGCACCTATAGGGTTAAACTACAACTACATTTTTTGATAACCGGAGATAGGGTAAGGGCTTGAAATTATCCCAAGGGGAAGGTGTTACGCACCCCTCAGGATCCACTAGTGTGGTTCTTGGCCAGATAGTTCTTTGTGAATTTGTGCAATTAACAAGTAAACAAACAAGGCTCAAATAAGAGGGGGTTTTAAATAAACATATGTTTGTAAGTGATAAAATAAAACAAAGTTTTGAAAGAGTTATAACTAAACATGCTCACGAATATAAAAGGGGGTCCTAGGTTTATTTGTAATATGGATCACATCAATGCAATACCCGGTAATCACTCCTCAAAAGAGGGGCTACACGTGGTATTAGCGCACCGATCATGATATCCATATCTCCCTTCCCGCCCCGTAAAGGTATTAAAGCGCGGATTGGTCTCGACCTCTATTGCATGCTATTACCCGTCCCATTCCTATCAGTCCCGGAGGAATTTAGGACTATTATTCCTATAAGAGGGAGGATTTCAGGCTGACTCATGGGTTTTAAAAGATAAAAAGACTAAGGCGACATTCAAAATACATAGGACTGCATATTAGGGGAAAACATGTAAACAACTAAGAGGCTCATATATACCTCCTCAAGTAAGGGACATAAATAGCATGACTTAAGCACATTTAGGGTCAAAATTTAACTTACTAAGTCAGGGGAGTTTTAGTTGTTGAAGCAGTCCAATTTATTACATAACTCAGATAAGAAGTCTGAATCCGGCCCGCCTGCTGGTTGTAGCAGTTGCTAATTAAATAAAGGCAGATTTACTTTTATCATTATTACCTAAGGCTTGCCTAAGTGTATATTGATGATATCCTATAAGCATGATATCTATTACTGATTCAAAATGGCAATGCAGTAACCATTTTAAACGAGCAATTTGGATCCTATAGGCATGCTTTCTTAACCGCATTAATGAAAGGAGTAAGTTGTTTAAACTGATTCAAAGCAGTACGAGTCAAACTGATTTTTAACTAAACTGGTTTCAGATCTTATAGACATAATCTCTATTGTTGCTGATTTTAATCCTTACAGACATGGTATCTAGTATTAAAGGCTGATTTGGTCCTATAGGCATGGTATCTAATGAAGTGGAGTAGGCAAGATTTATTTGATCACAACGAAATTCCTACAAGCATGATTTCTATAAAATATTGATATTAACCTTATAGGCATGACATCAAATTTCGAAGTTGGTGTTAACCTTGTAAATAGGATGTCTGATTATAGCCATTATACCCTATGGACATGATTTCTAAGTGTGGAAGTAAACATGCAGAACTTTATTTGTTTACAAATTATTGCAGACCAAAAACTGAATTACATTAGAAAAGTGTAAAATAAGAAGTTACAACCATAGGAAGCCTGTTTCTGACTTCCTCTCTGAGTTATGGAACAAACCACCTCAAATGCCACTTGTTTCAAAGCCTTTCTCAGACCTGGGTGTGTCAAAGTTCCCTAAGGTTCTCAATGGACCTCGGGCAGTGCTTACACCCTGGTTTGCATAACCAGAATGAGAGGAGTGCAGCATGGAAGGGCCAGCCCTTATGTGTCCAAGTTCAGAGGGAGCTCAAGGGTCCCAAGGCAAGGCTCACACAAGAGTGGCAGAACTTAGGTTCTAAGAATTTAGTGAAAGTGCAGAACATAGAGATTTATTTAAAAAAAAAACTGGACTGGAAATAGTAAGTGATAATGGTGATTTGAAAACAGTAGTACACAAAATCAGTAGCTACACAAAGGGGTCACGGGTTTGGGGAATACATTGCATGAAGCATATGACCCTAAGAGGAGCCAGGTTTGGACATGCACATCCATAGATGATGCTGGCATGTTCACAAACTAGCCAGAGAATACGAACACAAAGAGGGGATGAGGGGTTTGGGATTCATACACAGAGGAGTGCATTAAGTCGAAAAGGGGAAGGGAACACATTTCAACATGCTAGTACTGTGACTTGATCGCAGAAACATAAGCAAAAGTGGAAAAGCATGAAAAAGTTGAACCAATTACAGAAACATATTGTTGTTGATGCTTGAAAATTAACTAGGACATACCAGTAAGAAGCAAAGTGCAGAAAAGGAAAAGTAAGCAAACTCCCACAGCCTAGCCTTGGCTTTCAGCCGACTAGACAAAGCAGTAGCACAAATAGTAACAGAGAAAAGAGGGAGTTTTAAGTGAAGTGCGTGTTATGAACTCAGATTGTTCGTGTCTCAAAGAAAAGAGGGGGGTGGGTATTTATAGTTTTGAAAACAAGTGGTAAGTAAGGTAATAAGTAAAATCTTAACACAAACATGGAAACAATCACAAGTCAGAATCAATTAATACAAGTGATTCCCTTTAATTAGGTAATCACTGTTTAACAGGCAGTAGCAGGTTTTAATTAAGGAAAGAAAATCAGTTTGAGGACAGATTGATTATTGCCATAAAAGGGGTAGTAAAAGCATGAAGTAAAAAATCAAACCTAAGTACGAAAATAAGCTTATTTTGGGAAAGGATTCAAAAAGGTAAAATATCATAGCAAAGGAAAGGAATCAATTAACTTTAAACAGATGAGTAGAAATTAGGGCTTGTAAGAAAACTTTTGCAATCAGTCACAAGATCAAGATCAATCAAGGAAGAGGCTTCAACATATAAATAGAGTGAACAGAAGCATCAGACATGCGAGGCTAAGCACATTGGCAAAAGAAGCAACATACAGTAGTAGCAGAAATAAGCATAGGATTCAGTAGTAAAGCAAACATTCGAGGCACAATAGTCAAGTAGGTCAAGTCACATAGAATCAAGAGTGAAGAAACACATAGTATCAGGTAAAAGAAATCAGAAACATGTAAAGGTCTCATAGTAGCAGGTGAGTAAACCTTTTTGAGAAGTTAGAGTTTCAACAAAAGTCGAGTTAAAAAGATAGTGAAACTCAGAATCAGATAAGTCACATAAAGAAAAGAGGGCCTGAAACAAGGAACCTTTAACCGGGTCCAGTATACATTCAAACAAACAGTCTCAGACCAAAAGACCTAGGGTTTTTCACAATAATCGAGTTTAAAAGAGGGAAAAACTCAGAATCAAATTAGTCAAACAAGAACGAAGAAGTTAATCAAGCAAGTACACATTTAAACAAACAATTTCTAGAACAAGGATAAGACTAAAAGAACTAGGGTTTTTAACATGCTGAAATAGATAGAAGAACAACATGTGCAAATAGCAAAATCATCAAACAACATTAAGATCAGAGAAAAAAACTTTAAAGGAAAACCCTAATCATTGAAAAAATGAAGAGTCGTTTTGATAGAAAAGTCAAAGAACCTTCGAGAAACACTTAAAAAGTTCATAGTAAGCACAGATCTAAGATAGATCTGAAAGAAAGCGAAAAGTCTTAGAGATTAGGGTTTCATAAAACCCAAAAGAAATGAGAAAGATC
Source organism: Nicotiana attenuata (assembly GCF_001879085.1). Lineage (NCBI taxonomy): Eukaryota > Viridiplantae > Streptophyta > Magnoliopsida > Solanales > Solanaceae > Nicotiana > Nicotiana attenuata. Next base: position 732,373 of record NW_017670354.1, read on the forward strand.
TCAAAAGTTAACGATCTAACCAGAAAAGTCAAGGGTCTACCTTGAAAGGCCATGAATGGCCAGAGAAAGGTCGTGAACAACAGTTGAGAAAGACTGGACCAGACTCCTTCGAGGTCTGGTCATAAAACCAAAGAAACAAACACCCAGGAGCCATAAAAGGCTGATACACGTCCTAAATGACCACGAGAGGCCATGGATTAGGTAGGTCTTAGGGTGGGATAAGAAGGCGGCGGCTAAGGTTCAGGTGGGTTTTCAGAGAGAATTGAGAGAAAGAGGAATTCAAGGGCGGCGGGTTGTGGAAAATGATTTAGGGTAAGGGGTTGTTTGAGGTTAAAAATGGAAAGGGCGAGTATTGGTCGTTGATCTAAACGATCAACGGCCATGATTGAAAGGGTTAGGTAGGGGATCCAGGTTGGGTTGGTTTGATTAGGTTGGGGGTCGGGTTAAAATTGAAATTGGGCTGGGAAATTGGGGCCTGTTTTTGGATATAATTGAAACTCAATTTGGGTTATAATTGCAATAGCCATTTTTCCCCTTTAAAATTAGAAAAAATAGTAAATCGATTTCCGGAAATAAATTGAAAGCAATAAAATGATTTATGATATATAATTGACACTTTAAAAATATGGGGCTTGATTTTATGAATATAAACGCAATTAAATCTTAAAAGTGGCTAGTATTGCAATTATGCACTTTAGCATTGAAAAATACTAAATAAATTTGTAAAAATATGCAAAAATTACCTTAGCTATATTTTAGCATAAAGATGAAAATCCAATAGATGATTTGCCAAAAGATAATAATTTTGGAAATGATTATCGATTTTTATGGATAAAAGGTGGAAATAAATTGATTGAAAAAACCTTTAAAATTATGGGAAAAATAATGAAACAATTGAATATGCTTACATATGCATATATATGCCATTTTGAAGTTATTTTGCTTATTAAAAAATATATAGGGAAAAATTGGGTGTCAACAGCTACCCCTCTTTACCCGGGAAGGATGAAAGAGTTGTCGGGTAAAGATATGATGACCAATTTTGATCGAGCGAAACAGTTTGAAGAGGTTTGTGCCGCACCCAGGTTTCTGAGCTGCCTACATATCCCTGGTTTTATAGGAATCAGGCCATATGTAGTTCAGGATCCGTCGGCGGAGTATGCCGACGGGTACTTTCCAAGAACGGATGCAATATCTCGGGTCGGGTGAGTGGACGGCTTACGGGAATGGTTAGGTTTGGATATAGCTGCGGGCACTGGAGAGGAATCGCTCGTGCCGGGGCGGCTGTTGCTTGCCGGTTTACTTGCAAATAAGCAATACAAGCATATATTGTGCGTAAATTTAGACATGATGCAAATTCCCTGTTGAACTATGAATGTTGTCTTTGAACGGTCAGGATGACGTCCTTAGACCATGATGTCCTGGGCCATGAAGCGTATAATAAACGATTCGCAGAACATGAAATGATGTTTTTGGGCTATGAGTATGGTGCCTCCGAACCATGATGCCTTTGAATGATGATATGCAAGAGATTGAAAGGGATCCTCAGGCCATGACATGGTGTTCTCGGGCTATGAGGATGGTGTCTCCGAACGATGATGCCATTGGATAAGTTGGTGATATTTCAGCCCATGAAGGATGCAGTAGCATGTTGCGATCTTTCAGCTGTGCAATGTGGCGATCTTTTAGCCATGCAATGTGGCGATCTTTCAGCCGTGCAATGTGGCGATCTTTCAGCCGTGCAATGTGGCGGTCTTTCAGCCGTGCAATGTGGCGATCTTTCAGCCGTGCAATGTGGCGATCTTTCATTCGTGCAATGTGGCGATCTTTCAGCCGTGCAATGTGGCGATCTTTCAGCCGGGCAATGTGGATGGAGACAACGTTTAGTCTCGGAAGGCAGAATGGTAGCCTTATGCAATGCAGATGTAGATAGAGGTAGAGCTTAACCTCGGAAGGCAGAATGGTAGCCTTATGCAATGCAAATGCAGATAGAGGTAGAGCTTAACCTCGGAAGGCAGAATAGTAGGCTTATGCAAGTTGGAAGGCAGAATGGTAACCTTATGCAATGCAGATGCAGATAGAGGTAGAGCTTAACCTCGGAAGGCAGAATAGTAGCCTTATGCAAGTTGGAAGGCAGAATGGTAGCCTTATGCAATGCAAATGCAGATAGAGGTAGAGCTTAACCTCGAAGGCAGAATGGTAGCCTTATGCAAGAAATAAAATAGCAGATGACAGTAGAGTTTCTTAGCTGAGCAGATTGCGGCGTTGTGATTACTGGGAGTATTGTGACATACTGGACATCACTGGTGTGCGGATAGCAAATGTAGGTAAGTGTAACGGTAAGGAGAGTCGTATCCTTGAACAATGTTTGTTCCATGAGTATGCAGTATGTTTTAATGATTTCGCAATCCTTGTGCCTGTATCCAAAGAAAAGTCGTGAGTTTTGTAAAGGGGACGGTTAGTTCGTATCCCCGCGGGCTTTGCTTGACTCGTTTGTCTTTGATTTGGCGATACCGTTTGTATCATTGGGGTAGCGTTGCTAAACAAAGCAGTTTCGATAATAAACATGGATGATTTTGTAAAAGTATAACATAAATGTATAATTAAAATAGTTTTTAGATGAACCGACGACTATGACGTGGTTCGAGACATTGCAACCTCTCTCGCAGCGGAATTTTGAGGGTCCTCAAAATTCTGCCCCAGTTTAATGGGTTGATGCTTCTGACTGTTGCTCGTGCAACAATCGGCTGAAATTACTTCGGAATTTTGAGGGTCCTCCTCAAAATTCTGCCACAGTTTCCAATTTCAGGGGAATGAAAATTTTATTGAATTGTGACTGAACTCATAGGGCTGCCTACGTATCCCCTCTTAAACGGGAATCAGGTCAGGCGTAGTTCAATTTACATCACATAGGGAAACATAAAGATTACACATAGTAACGTTTGACTGCATCTGAATTGATTGGCTTTGGCCAGACTTCTCCGTCCATTTCTGCAGTATGAGGGATCCTCCTGTCAAACCCGGTAGAACCACATATGGGCCCGTGCCAGTTCGGGGTAGAACGTTTCCTTTGGTCTTCACTCCTGATGTGGTAAAAAACTTTACTNTGGTGGAAGTGCAGGAATGAAGATTTAAAAATTGAAGGGGTAAAGGAGAGGGATAAAGTGTGATGGGAAGACAGTAGTAGTAAAGCATAGAGTTAATAATTTTCATACACGGGGGGTCAGGGGGGTTGGGAATATATTGCAAAAAGCATATATCCTTAGGCAGGGATCAGTTTTGGGCATGCACAGCAATAGATGGTGCTGGCATGCCTATAAACCAACCAGAACACACAACATGTAGAGGGAATAGGGAGCTTATGATCCCAGGGGATCAGGTTTGGGTCATGCACAACAATGTCCAATGCTGTCATGCCCCAAACCAACCAAAGATATCAAACACATAGGGGATGGGGGTTTAGGATTCATAAACCATAATAAATGACTGACAGAATTCATAAGAGACCATTAATTCAGAATAGAAAGGGGCAGATTACAACCATAATAATGGGACTTGACTAAACACAAACAGGAAACAAACAAGGGTGAAGGAAATAGTAAAGAAACATGTTGTTGTTGATGCTGAAAATTAGTTAGAACATACCAGTAAAGATGCAAATGGAGAGAAAAAGTAAGCAAGCTTCCCACAGCCTAGCCTTGGCTTTCAGCCGGCTAGGTAAGGCAGCAAAACAATTAGCAACAGAGAAAAGAGAGAGATTTTAATGGAGTGTGTGTATGAACTCAAGTATTTTATTCCTTGTGTTCGTGTTTGAAAGAGGAGGGGTGCAGGGTATTTATAGCTTTTGAAAACATGTAAGAAGTAAGGTAATAAGTAAAGTTCAATGCAAATATGGAAACAATCAATGGTTAGAATCAATCAACCAAGTGATTCCCCTTTAATTGAGGAATCACTTGTTTAACGGGGCTAACAGGTTCAAAAGAAGCAAAGAAAATCAGTTTGTAGGCAGACTGATTAATACCATAAAAAGAAGTAGTAAAACATTAAGAAGGCAATCAAGTCCAAGTACAGAGATACACTTGGTTTGGGAAAAAGATTCAGTAAGGTAAAATAAGGAAAGGGATCAATTACTTTAACAGGCGAGTGAAATTAGAGTCCGGAAAAAGAGAAGTTTTGAAATCAGTCCCAAGATTGAAAATCAATCAAAGAAGGAACCTCAGCATATAAATAGAGTGCACAAACAATAGACATGCAAGGCCAAACTATTGGCAAACGAAACAGCATGCAATAGTAGCGCAAAGTCAGTAGATATCAATCATTCGAAGCATGATAGTCAAGTAGGTCAAGTCTCATTGAATCAGTAGTAAAGAAAAATAGAGTATCAGAAGCATGCAAAGGGTCCAACAGTAACAGGTGAGAAAACCCTTCTGAAAAGTTAGGGTTTCTATGCATAGTCGAGTTTCAAAGATAGTAAGAACCCAGAATCAGAGGAATCACATAAAGAAAAGAGATTCTTAAACAAAAGGAACTTCAAATCGAGTCAGGCATTCAAACGAATAGTTCCAAACCCAAAGACATAGGTTTCTTCAACAATAGCAAGCTCACATAAGATAAACAAATAAATCAACCAAACACTTAGCAGACATCTTCAGAAACTCGAATGTACCCAAAGAAATTAGGGTTTTTAACATGCTAAACTCAGATAGGGGAATAACATGGACAAAACATAGTAGGATCATAGACACATTAAAATCAGAGAAAAGATTTTGAAAAGAAGAACTTGGAGGAAAACCCTAATCGGAAAAAGATGAACAGTCTTTTCTGAAAGCAAAATAAAAGAAGCTTCGAGAAGGCGTTTAAAAAAAAACTCATGGCAAGCATAGATATAAGGTAAATCTGAAATAAGTCAAAAAGGTCTTAGATATTAGGGTTTCAGGAGAACCCAAAAGCAACGAGAAAGGCTTTGAAAGCTACCGATCTAAACAGGAGAGTCAAAGGTCTGACTCGAATGGCCAAGGCTGGCCGGAGAAAGGTCAGAGATGACCGGAGAAAGGTCATCGAGGAAATACTGGACCAAGCCCCTTCAAAGTCTGGTCATGAGACCACAGAACCAAACACGTAGAAGCCATGGAAGGCTGGTACAGGTCTCCGATGACCTCGAAAGGCCATGGATTAGGGTGGCGGCGGCTAGGGTTTGGGGTTGTTGTAGAGAGGATTTGGGAGAGAAGAAGAGTTCAAGGGCGGCGGATTGTGAATAATGAATTAGGTTTGGGGGGGTCTTTTGGGTTTAATTAGGAAAGGGCAGTCGGTGGCCGTTGATCTAAATGATTAACGACTGAGATTTAAAAGGGTTAGGTGGGGATCCGGGTATGGGTCAGTTTAACTGGGTTGGGGTCGGGTATGACTAGGAATTGGGTCGGGGTAAATTGGGTTTAAATTGGGGTAGAATTTAGGCCATAATTGAAATAAAATCTGACTAGATTTTAAATAGCCATTTTCCCCATTTGATTTATAAAAAATAATAAAATAATTTTTGGAAATAAATTAAAGGTACTAAAATGATTTGTAACACACAGTTATCAATTTAAAAATACTGGACATAATTTTTATAAATATAAACTCAATTAAATCTTAAAAGGGGCTAATACTACAATTACATGCAATTTAGCTTTAAAATACTAAATAAATTTGTAAAAAATAAGCAAAAATTATCTTAGCTATATTTTGGCATAAATAAAAAGTTCAACCAGTGAATCACCAAAATGATAACATTAGAGATAATTCTTGTACTTTTTTTTATATGGATAAAATAGGGGAATAAATTGATTTAAAAATCTTTAAAAATTAAGGAAAAATAAGGAAACACTGGGATATACCTATATATGAATACATATGCTATTTTGAAAGTATTCTGCATATAAAATATATATAGGGGAAAAATTGGGTATCAATAGCTGCCCCTCTTTACCGGGATGGATGAAAGAGTTGTCGGGTAAAGATATGATGGCCAATTTTGACAGAACAAAACGGTATGAAGACGATAGGCCGCGCCTTGGCTTCTGAGCTGCCTACATATCCCTGGTCTTATAGGAATCAGGCCATATGTAGTTCAGGATCCGTCGGCGGAGTATGCCGACAGGTACATTCCAGGAACGAACACAATGTTTCGGTCAGGGTGCATGAAAGGCTTACGGGAATAGTTAGATCTGATGTGGCTGCGGGCACTAGAGCGGAAACGCTCCTGCCAGGACGGTTGTTGCTTGCCGGTTTACCTACAAATAAATAATACAAGCATATATTGTGCATAAATTTAGACATGATGCAAATTCCCGTCGGACCATGAATGTTGTCCTAGGACGATTAGGATGACGTGTTTAGACCATGGTGTCCTGGGCCATGAAACGTATAATAAAGGATTCGCGGGCTATGAAATGATGCTCTCGGACCATGAAAATGGTGCCCCCGAACCATTATGCCTTTGAATAATGATATGCAAGAGATTGAAAGGGATCCTCAGGCCATGACATGGTGTTCTCGGGCTATGAGGATGGTGTATCCGAACGATGATGCCTTTGGATGGGTTGGCGATATTTCAGCCCATGAAGGATGCAGTAGCATGTGGCGATCTTTCAGCCGTGCGATGTGGCGATCTTTCAGCCATGCAATGTGGCGATCTTTCAACCGTGCAATGTGTCGATCTTTCAGCCATGCAATGTGGTGATCTTTCGGCCGTGCAATGTGGCGATCTTTCAGTCGTGCAATGTGGCGATCTTTCAGCCGTTCAATGTGGCGATCTTTCAGCTGTGCAATGTGGCGATCATTCAACCGTGCAATGTGGCGATCTTTCAGCCGTGCAATGTGGCGATCTTTTAGCCGTGCAATGTGGTGATCTTTCAGCCTTGCAATGTGGATAAAGACAACGTTCAGTCTCGGAAGGTAGAATAGTAGCCTTATGAAATGCAGATGCAGATAGAGGTAGAGCTTAACCTCGGAAGGCAGAATGGTAGTCTTATGCAAGTTGGAAGGCAGAATGGTAGCCTTATGCAATGCAAATGCAGATAGAGGTAGAGCTTAACCTCGAAAGGCAGAATAGTAGCCTTATGCAAGTTGGAAGGCAGAATGGTAGCCTTATGCAATGCAGACGCAGATAGAGGTAAAACTTAACCTCGGAAGGCAGAATGGTAGCCATATGCAAGTTGGAAGGCAGAATTGTAGCCTTATGCAATGCAAAATGCAGATAGAGGTAGATCTTAACCTCGAATGGCAGAATAGTAGCCTTATGCAAGTTGGAAGGCAGAATGGTAGCCTTATGCAATGCAAATGCAGATAGAGGTAGAGCTTAACCTCGAAAGGCAGAATGGTAGCCTTATGCAAGAAATAAAATAGCAGATGACAATAGAGTTTCTTAGCTGATAGCAGATTGCGGCGTTGTGATTACTGGGAGCATTGTGACATACGGGACATCACTGATGTGCGGATAGCAAATGTAGGTAAGTGAAACGGTAAGGAGAGTCGTATCCTTGAACAATGTTTGTTCCATGAGTATGCAGTATGTTTTAATGATTCCGCAATCCTTGTGCCTGTATCCAAAGAAAAGTCGTGAGTTTTGTAAAGGGGACGGTTAGTTCGTATCCCCGCGGGCTTTGCTTGACTCGTTCGGCTTTGATCTGGCGATACTGTCCGTATCATTGGGGTAGCGTTGCTAAACAAAGCAGTTTCGATAATAAACCTGCATCTGTAAAGTATAACATAAATGTATAGTTAAAATAGTTTTTAGATGAACCGACGAATGTGATGTGGTTCGAGACATTGCAAACTCTCTCACTATGGAATTTTGAGGGTCCTCCTCAAAATTCTGTCCCGGTTTGATGGGTTGATGCTTCTCACTGTTGCTCGTGCGACGATCGGCTGAAATTACTTCGAAATTTTGAGGGTCCTCCTCAAAATTCTGCCCCTATTTCCAATTTCGGGGGGAAATGAAAATTTTATTGAATTGTGACGGAACCCATAGGGCTGCGTACGTATCCCCTCTTAAATGAGAATTAGGTTAGGCGTAGTTCAATTTACATCGTATAGGAAAACATAAAGATTACACATATTAACGCTTGACTACATCTGAATTAATCGGCTTCGGCCAGACTTCTCTGTCCATTTCTGCAAGTATAGGGTTTCTCCTATCAGAACTCGGTGAACCATGTATGGTCCCGGCCAGTTGGGAGAGAACTTCCTTTTGGCTTCATCCTGATGTGGAAAAATTTTCTTTAACACCAGCTGCCCTGGTGTGAACTTTCTCAGCTTGACTCTCTTGTTGAACGCTCTGGACATTCTGTTCTGATAGAGTTGACCATGGCAAACTGCGTTCATTCTCTTTTCGTCTATAAGGGCTAGTTGCTCATAACGACTCTTCACCCACTCTGCGTCGTCGAGCTCAGCTTCCTGTATGATCCTTAGGGAAGGAATTTCTACTTCGGTGGGAATGACGGCCTCTGTACCATAAACCAGCATATAGGGGGTTGCCCCAGTTGATGTGCGGACTATGGTGCGATACCCCAATAGAGCAAATGATAACTTCTCATGCCACCGTTTATGCTTTTCTATCATTTTCCTCAATATCTTCTTGATATTCTTGTTGGCGGCCTCCATAGCTCCATTCATTTGAGGTGTGTAGGCTGTGGAGTTCTTGTGTATGATCTTTAAAGTTTCCCACATAGTTTTCATCAGGTCGTTGTTGAGGTTGGAGCCGTTATCAGTAATGATTGACTCTCGCACCCTGAATCGACAAACAATGCGGTCGCGGACGAAGTCTGCCACGACTTTCTTAGTTACCGCTCTGTAAGATGCTGCTTCAACCCACTTGGTGAAATAGTCAATTGCTACTAGGATAAAACTGTGTCCGTTGGAAGCGGCAGGATCGATTGGTCCAATAACGTCCATTCCCCAGGCGGCGAATGTCCATGTTGAGCTTGTTGTGTGGAGCTCGCTCAGAGGCACTTTTATCATGTCTGCATGAGTCTGACAGCGATGGCATTTCTGGACATACTGAATGCAGTCTGTCTCCATAGTCATCCAAAAGTAACCAGCCCAGAGTATCTTCTTTGCTAAAACAAAACCATTCATATGTGGACCACAGGTCCCAGCATGAATTTCCTTTAGCAGCTTGGATGCTTCTTTTGTGTCAACATACCTTAATAATCCCAAATCAGGAGTCCTCCTATGCAGGATTCCTCCGCTGTGAAAGAAGTTGTTGGACAATCTCCGAAGTGTGCATTTCTGAGTATGATTGGAAAGCTCCTGGAACTCCCCTTTCGCCAAATATTCCTTTATATCATGAAACCAAGGATTTTCATCTGCTTCCTTTTCAACATGGGCACAGTAAGCTGGCTGATTATAAATTTTCACCGGAATTGGATCAATTAAATTCTTTTCGCGATTCTGTATCATGGATAATAGGGTAGCCAGTGCATCAGCGACCTCATTTTGGATTCTGGGAACATGTGGGAATTCCATCTTCGTGAACCTCTTTCTTAATTCCTGTACATGATGCAGATACGGGAGTATCTTGGTGTTCTTGGTTGCCCATCCTTCTCGTACCTGATGTATAAGTTAATCTGAATCTCCGATCACTAGCGGTTCTTGCAAGTTCATGTCAATGTCCATTTTGAGCCCTAAGATGCAGGCTTCATACTCGTCCATTTTGTTGGTGCAGGGGAACCTGAGTTTGGCAGACACTGGATAATGCTGACCGATTTCTGATACCAAGACTACTCCTATGCCAATTCCTTTGAAGTTTGCTGCTCCATCGAAGAACATTCTCCAACCGTCATAGAATTCTGCAATGTCTTCTCCTATGAATGATACCTCTTCATCACGAAAATACATCTTCAGGGGTTCGTATTCTCCATCCACGGGGTTTTCGGCAAGGTGGTCTGCCAGTGCCTGTCCTTTGACCGCCTTCTGAGTTACGTAAACAATGTCGAACTCACTCAACAGGATTTGCCACTTGGCTAGCTTGCCAGTGGCATGGGCTTCTGAAATATGTACTTTAAAGGATCCATCCTTCATATGAGGTACGTGGTATAGGCAAAGAAGTAATGTCTCAGCTTCTGAGCTACCCAAGTCAAAGCATAGCAGGTGCGTTCCAAAAGAGAATACCGGGCCTCGTACGGAGTGAACTTCTTGCTGAGGTAATAAATGGCTTGTTCCTTTCTCCCTGTTTCATCATGTTGCCCCAAAACGCAACCGAAAGCTCCATCTAACACTGCAAGGTAGAGCAGTAAGGGTCTACCTGGCTCGGGAGGAACTAGGACTGGTGGTGTTGACAGGTACTCCTTGATTCTATGGAAGGCCTTTTGGCAGTCATCAGTCCATTTGGTAGCGACGTCCTTCTTTAACATTTTAAAGATTGGCTCACAGATAACTCTAGACTGTGCTATGAATCGGTTGATGTAGTTCAGCCTTCCTAGGAAACTCATCACATCTTTCTTGTTCTTTGGCAATGGTAACTCTTGAATGGATTTGACCTTTGATGGATGCAGTTCTATTCCTCGGCGGCTCACAATGAACCCAAGAACCTTCCCAGCAAGAACCCCAAATGCACACTTTGCGGGGTTTAGTTTCAGGTTGTACCTCCGCAATCTGTTGAAAAACTTCCTCGGATCTTCTATGTGGTCAGTGGCCTTCTTGGATTTGATGATAACGTCATCCACATATACCTCTATCTCCTTGTGTATCATAATTGTGGTCATGGCCCTCATGTAGGTAGCCCCTACATTCTTCAGGCCAAATGGCATCATCTTGGAACAATACATTCCCCACGGCGTAATGAAAGTCGTTTTCTCAGCATCTTCTTCATCCATCTAGATCTGATGATAACCAGCGAAACAATCTGCAAATGACTGCAGCTCCTACTTGGCGCAATTGTCAATCAGGATGTGTACATTTGGCAAAGGGAAGTCGTCTTTCGGACTGGCCCGGTTGAGATCCCGATAGTCGACGCAGACTCAGACCTTCCCATCCTTCTTTGGTACTGGCACGATATTGGCTAACCATGTCGGGTACTCAAGCACCCTGAGAACCTTAGCTTTGATCTGCTTGGTGACTTCTTCCTTGATTTTCAGACTCATATTGGGCTTGAACTTTCTGAGCTTTTGCTTTACCGGAGGACACATTGGGTCGGTTGGTAGTTTGTGAGCTACAATAGACGTACTCAGACCGGTCATGTCATCATACGACCAGGCGAATGTCCACATATTCCTTTAGAAACTCTGTGTATGCTTTCTTATCTGATGGCGATAAGTGAATGCTGATTCGTGTTTCCTTGACGTTTTCTGCGTCTCCCAGGTTAACAATCTCGGTCTCGTCCAGGTTGGACTTAGGGCTATTCTCAAAGTTCTCAACTTCTTTGACAATCTCATCAGGTATGTCGTCTTCTTCTGAATCAATGTCCATTTGTCGCGTTGTCTCATTGCATGTCACAGTCATTGATTCATCAAGATAAGTAATAGTAATGTTGTATTGGTAAAGTAAGGAGGAAAACGATAAAAATAAATATTAATTCATTGGAAAAAATCAAACATGCTTTGATAAGTTGAATAATTGTTTTTGAACATTGAAGATCTTATTGCGGAAATTGAAATATGCGAAAAGAAAATCATTTAATGAATAAAACAGTGAATAGTGCTTGTTTTAGCCTTGCTACCCCGAGGCTCCTCGGGCTCTGGTTGTCCTGATGGTCCAGTTATTGAGGCGTGCCCCTCTGCTCACAGCCTGTATGGAAGGACCTTCCTCCCCCTCCTCCTCGAGAATAACACAGCAATCCATATCAGTGTCCTATAAAAACTAGTTTTTCACTGCTGCGAGTGCTTCTTCTTTATCTGTCCCATAGACGACGTTAGACTGTTGGAAGGTCTGCTCCAAGTGCGGTATCGGTTGCTCAAAAGGGTAGTAAGGGCCGCGCCATGGTGGCGACCAATTGTTGAACTCTTCCCAGGTGTATTTGTATCCCAGACCGAAGGTAGTGCCGTGTTTCTTGAGTTTTATTGGTTTAGAGATCCCCTGGAGGTTCTTTCCGAGTCCTTTGCCAGGTTCGTACCCATTCCAATTCAATATACTCTCGATCTTGTTATCCCACCATTTGTCTTCGTCGACAGCATTGACCCGCTCGATGTGGTGGTAGGTCTCTCCGCCTAGCTTTTCTCTCCCTCCGATCGCTGGAATGGTCTGACGACTATATATAGGGTTGCTACGATCGCCATGAATGATCACTTCCTGGGGATTCCATTCGAATTTTACTGCCTGATGTAGTGTTGAAGCTACAACCCTAGCAGCATGAATCCAAGGTCGTCCTAGCAGCAGGTTGTAGGACGCTGGCACATCTATCACTTGAAAATCAACCTCGAAACAGGTTGGTCCCATTTGCAGACACAGACTAATCTCACCGATAGTGGACCTCTGAGACCCATCAAAAGCTTTTACATTGATTGCTCCTTCTTTTATCTCATGCAACCCTTTGCCCAGCTTCTTGAGTGTTACTAAAGGACAGATGTTAATGCTGGAACCCCCGTCGATCAGGATCCTGGTAATGAAATAGTCTTCGCGTTGCACGGTGATGTGCAGGGCTTTGTTGTGACCCAACCCTTCAGGTGGCAGCTCGTCCTCATAGAAGGTGATTTTATGGGTTTCTAATACTTGTCCCACCATATTAGCCATTTCCCCGTCAGTGATGTTACTTGGTACGTATGCTTCACTCAGCACCTTCAACAGAGCATTCTTGTGTGTTTTGGAATTCTGCAGCAACGAGAGGATGGATATTTGTGTTGGCTTCTTGTTTAGCTGGTCGATGACCGATTACTCCATGGCCTATATTTTCCTCCAATGGTCGTGCGGACCCGTCTCAATGATGGGTGACCGGTTGGATGCCTGCTTGCTGGACTCAGCTAGGTATTCAGGGGTATAGACTCTCCCAGTTCTTGTCGTACCATGTGCTGCAACTGTCTCTTCGAACCTGACCTTGCCTTTCCTCCTATCCTCGGCTGTATAATCCTAGGGTATGGATTTTGTATGGAATGATGGCATGGTGGATATTGCCACTGGGATTGGTGCGACCACCTTTACTTCGAATGGGACATGTTCTTTGGGTGGCAAAACTGCAACCTCAAATGGTGTTGGTGCCTTTGTTGATGGCGCTTCCTCAAACTCAAGAGGGATAGACACATCCACCTCAGTGACCTCAAACAGTTGGATCTGGACTATGATAGATTGAGAGTAACTGCTGATTTCTTTGGATCATCGCCTTCTGCGATCAACCCGATGGATCCCCGGGATCCCAATCATCCTCTACTTCAGTCATGTGAATACCCTCGCCTTTATGGTCTGGTAGAGGGTTGTTGCGGATGTTCGGAGCGGATTCCTTTGCTACAATGACTTTGGTATCAATCAGAGACTGTATGTTGTCTTTTAGAGAGCGGCATTCATCGATGGTGTGTCCCTTCATGCCGGAGTGTTATGCACAAGACTTGTTTGGGTTAACCCACTGAGAATGATTCTCAGGGGTTGTAGCAGGGACGGGGTGACATAACCGGCAGCTTTGAGTCTCTTATATAGCTGATCAATGGGTTCAGCGATGGTTGTGTATTGTTTTGGAGGCCTCCGATCAAAATTAGGTCGGGGCCTAGTGATGTTTTGGCGTGCGGTGGGTGATTGGTAATGAGATGGTTGGGCATTGTTAGTTTGGTAGACATGAGCAGGTTGGGAGATCTGGGTGAGGTATGCTGATATGTGGGAGGTGGAGATGAGTGATAAGTTGGTGGTGGAGCTTGCTAGAAGGGTGCTTGGTACTTTGGGGCTGGCTTATATATGAGTGGAGGTATTGGGTAGGTTTGGTATTTGAGAGGAGACTTGGTCCTTTGTGCAACCATCACGGCCCCTACGTCCCTCTTCTTAGGTACACCACCAGACTGTAAGGCCTTATTTGTAGCTTGCAAGGCCTCGAAGTTTGTAACCATACTGCTCTTAATACCTTCTTCAATTCGTTCCCCCAGCTTGATAATGTCAGATAACGTATGATTCTCAATCACCATCAACCCTTCATAGTATTGTAGGTCTTGAGCCCGGACAAAGAACTTGTTCATTTGTTCTTCCTCTAAGACGGGTCTGACCTTAGTAGCTTCGGACCACCAGGGAGTAGCATACTCGCGAAATGTCTCTGTGGGCTTCTTCTTTAGATTCTTGATGTAGAACACGTCTGGCGCGTTCTCTATGTTAAACCTTAACCTGTCTATAAAATCAGATGCCATACCTACCCAGCTCGACCACTTCTTAGGATCTTGGCTGATGTACCAAGATAGCGCATCTCCTTTCAGACTCATCATGAATAGCTTCATGCGGATCCTTTCATCTTTCCCTACCCCGACCAGCTTGTCGTAGTATGTTCTCATAAGGACCATTGGATCACCTGTACCATCAAACATCTCGAACTTAGGAGGTTTGTAACCCTCCGGTAGTTCAACATCTGGTTGTATGCAGAGGTCTTCATAATTCAATCCTTCGATCTCTTTACTTCCTTCGACGCCCTGAATTCGGCTAGTCAGTTTCTTAAGTTCTTCAGCCATATTTCTGATGAGTAGATCCTTTTCATCGGACTCGGGTGTGCAAGATATAGCTTGGGTGGAGAGCGGCATGGTCTCTACGTAGATGGGAATGTTGTGGTGACCTGGTGTGTGGTGTGAAAATGGTCATTTGCGGAGTTTTGTGGTTCGGGGATGAGTAGTGGGACATTGTTTGGAGTGTGGCAAGTGTTGCGTTGGTTCTTTGTTGGAGCAATGGAATGATTTGGTTGCGTTTGGGGAGGTGTGGGATTTTGAACGTTGGGGAAGTTGGTGTCTGGGGTGCTGAGGGAGAAGGATAGGTTGGCCAAATTCCGGACCTGATCGAGCTCTTCCTGAAACTTAAATAATTTTTGCTCAAGTTGCGACACATTTTTATTGGGAACCCAAATACCATGGCAATCAAGGGCCTCTGCTGCTGTGTTCTCTTTTCTGATATTATTCAAATCTTCCATCTTGCTTTTGTTCTTGTTCTTAACAGGACTAAGAGGAGGAGTGGATGGAGGGCCCCTGGATCTCGTGAAATAAGATGATTTTGCCAGAGTGCACGAACTAACCTTTGGGGAGGGGAATAACAAAAACAAAATAAAACAAAAAGGTAACCAAGTTAGTGAGGATCATAAAAAGTATTGCAATATTTAAACACATAGTGCAGGAATGTAAAACGTGTCATAATTTGGGAGCCTCATTGTGCCCCAGTTAGGCCTAGCGACAAGTTGATTTGGAGAACTTAGAATGCTAAATGCCTCGTTTTACTAATAAAAAATAGACGAATCCCAAGATGACACTAAATAAGAAATAAAAATCACTAATCGCCATTGGCTTTATTACATTCGTAAAGCGAAAAATAAACTTGTATCTACTTGGTCCCAGAAGGACCTTCCCCAGATTCGGCATCCTTGACTCCTTCGAACAACTTCCCCAACTCGCGAAGTCCTAGCAATAGGTACGCTCCGGCTAGATATCCACCTTCAGCTTCTTTAGGCTCTTGACAATCTTCAACCCTTTTGAGAAACTTTCTTTCCAGCTCCACATTGCCTCGTTCCAAGTATCCCAACCTTTTTTTGGCGTTGGTAGCCATGTTTTTCCACTCCTCGATCAGCTTCTGGTTGGACTCCTGTATTTTGCGATGTTCACTTTCGCACTCACGAATCCTCTTGCGCAACTGGTTGTACTTGACTTGCGCCTCAGCCTTTTCGTCCATAATCCTGTGGCCTCGAACAAACCCTGGGTGGCCCAAACCATCATGATTCACTTCCAACCAACCTGGATTGAAAGGAGCACAGCCAACATGATACCTGTCTGGCTCTATGGTGTCTCTCCCCATTACGATCTTGCAATGCCACATATGCTGTGCTTGGCACTTGTAAGGACTATCATTATCTTGGAAATCAGCTTGGAAGTGGATCATCTTGTCGACCCTGGATATAACTTGCTTCATAACAGCTTGCCTCATAACTCGAAGAGGGACGTAAGGATGTGTTCCCCTGAGACAAATTAGTACCAGGAAAGGTGCTTCTCTTGATGGGGCGATGAACTCCTCTATTGGAAACCATTCGAACATCCATTGAATTTGTTCCTTTGTCAGATTATATAAAAAAATCAACCCATCCTTTAGCATCCTCAGGCTGAGCGAACATGTCGGGGATGTAATTCATTCGCTTTGGGTGATGGAAAGCGATGTGATCATCCTAGTCCCTACGCCGGATTTCTTGTCGATATTCGCCTTTTTGGAGATGTTCCATGAGCCAGAGTTGGAGTAATAGATTGCAGCCTTCAAAGTGTTTTGCTCCTCGTCGACACTTCTCCAAGGCTCGGTATATATCTGCAATAATCATGGGTACGATGCTGAACGCCTGCCCATCGATCCCTTCCATTAGGGTTTTGGTTACAATAGCCAACCCAGTATGGATTCTGCCTTTCTTCGTCGGGAATACAATCAGACCGAGGAAGCAGAATATGAAGATAAAAGCCCTGCGATGGATGTGTCCCAAGGACGTGATGGCAAACTCGCCAGAGTAGATACGGTAAGATTTGCTGTGACCGTACCTTTCATACAAGTAATTAAAAGGGATATGAATCCTTCAAGCATGTTAATTCTGGATTCTTCTTCAAACCCATCATTTTATGAAAGCCCCTACCTCTGCGATTCTCAGGCATTAGCAAACCCGGAGTTTCCCATACTAGACTGGCCAAACCTCCTATCACCTCCAGCAAAGGTTTCATTTCAATGTCCCCAAAGCGGAATACGGACCTTTCAGAATCCCAAAACAATGTGGAAGCTTCTATGATCATGTTATTGGGTTGGATCTCTATGAGGGATGGTAGATTTCCTAGATATTTTTCAAACGAGATTTTGATCACTATATTCCACCAACTTAGCAATCTTGGGTGGATGTTGGTAACCATGCCGAATCTGGGGACTTCGTGCCTTATATTTCTGCAAGACAAATAAGGTTAGGCCCTTACCCCCACCAGACTCGACTATTTAACATCAACAATTAGCACGAAGCAATCTAGTTCTCCAAATAAATGCACCGAACGTGACGGCGCCCGTTTTGGGTTTAGGGAAACCCAATGGACTTTGGACAAGGCTATCTTAAAGGATCATTATGTGGACACCATAACTGACCTGGCTAGGTTTGACCATGATGCATGCACAATTTAAACAGAGTAAGGTTTCTATGGGGTTTTAGACTAGTACCCTTGAGCGGACAACTCAAGGAGAAAGGCTCAGAACTGTCGACTGCACCGCTGATCGACTAGTTTTACCGCAAATATGCCTTTCCGAATTTAGGGGGTAGTGATATAGGAAGAGCGCTACCACTCATTATAAGCGTTGCTATAGTATTTGTTTTGGCAGGAGTGGAATATGATATTGAGCATGATTGTGCAATAATTAAAAGCAAGTTGGCAGGTATTTGCATATTAAAAAGCAATAAATACAACAGTTTCATAATTTAAAGCAATAAAGGAAAGAAAACAAGGAAGATATGTCAGTTTGCTTCTAAAGAAGAAATTAAATGCTTAAAGGAATTAAACAGATAATTGCACATAGGGAGAGGTACAAATTCACAAGAATAATCCGAAATGGTAAAAGCCTAAAAATCCCCAGCAGAGTCGCCATGCTGTCGCGCCCCCTTTTCCCTTCGCGGAAATCGGGTTTGTGACATTCGGTTAGGACAACTCTTTCCTTTTGGGGAAGGGGTTTTGCAAATTTAAAGAGTCACCACCTAATGATTTTAAGGTGCGTTAGGGCACCTATAGGGTTCAACTACAACTACATTAATTAATAACCGAAGATAGGGTAAGGGCTTGAAATTATCCCAAGGGGAAGGTGTTACGCACCCCTCAGGATCCACTAGTGTGGTTCCTAGCCAGATAGTTCTTTGTGAATTTGTGCAATTAACAAATAAACAAACAAGGCTCAAATAAGAGGGGATTTTAAATACACAAATGTTTGTATGTGATAAAATAAAACAATGTTTTGAAAGATTTATAACTAAACATGCTCACGAATATAAAAGGGGGTCCTAGGTTTATTTGTAATATGGATCACATCAATGCAATACCCGGTAATCACTCCTCAAAAGAGGGGCTACACGTGGTATTAGCGCACCGGTCATCATATCCATATCTACCCTTCCCGCCCCGTAAAGGTATTAGAGCGTGGATTGGTCTCGACCTCTATTGCATGCTATTACCCGTCCCATTCCTATCAGTCCCGGAGGAATTTAGGACTACTATTCCTATAAGAGGGAGGATTTCAGGCTGACTCTTGGGTTTTCAAAGGTAAAAAGACTAAGGCAACATTCAAAACACATAGGGCTGCATATTAGGGAAAACATGTAAACAACTAAGAGGCTCATATATACCTCCTCAAGTAAGGCACATAAATAGCATGACTTAAACACATTTAGGGTTAAAATTTAAAGTACTAAGACAGGGGAGTTTTAGTTATTGAAGCAGACAAATTTATTATATAACTCAGATAAGAAGTCTGAATCAGGCCTGCCTGCTGGTTGTAGCAGTTGCTAATTAAACAAAGGCAGATTCCGTTTTATCATTATTACCTAAGGCTTGCCTATGTGTATATTGATGATATTCTATAAGCATGATATCTATTACTGATTCAAAATGGGAAAGTAGTAACCATTTCAAACGAGCAATTTGGATCCTATAGGCATGCTTTCTAAACCGTATTAATGAAAGGAGTAAGTTGTTTAAACTGATTCAAAGCAGTACGAGTCAAACTAATTTTTAACAAAACTGGTTTCAGATCTTATAGACATAATCTCTATTGTTGCTGATTTTAATCCCTACATACATGGTATCCAGTATTAAAGGCTGATTTGGTCCTATAGGAATGGTATCTAATGAAGTGGAGTAGGCAGGATTTATTTGATCACAGCGAAATTCTTATAGTCATGATTTCTATAAAATATTGATATTAACCTTATAGGCATGACATCTAATTTCGAAGTTGATTTTAACCTTGTAAATAGGATGTCTGATTATAGCCATTAGACCTTATGGACATGATTTCTAAGTGTGGAAGTAAACATGCAAAACTTTATTAAACAGATCCTATAGGCAGGATATTTAAGTGTGGAAGTAAAACATGCAGAAATTTATTAAACAGATCTTATAGGCAGGATATCTAAGTGTAGAATTAAAACATGCAGAATTTGAAAGCAGGTCCTATAGGCATGTTACCTAAGTGTAGAATTAAAACATGCAGAATTTGAAAGCAGGTCCTATAGGCATGTTATCTACCCTCCTAATAGCTAAACATACATAATTACTCCATCTATTTCCACTAGCCAACCCTAATATTTGTTTACAAATTATTACAGACCAAAAACTGAATTACATCAGAAAAGTGTAAAATAAGAAGTTACAACCATAGGAAGCCTGATTCTGACTTCCTCTCTGAGTTATGGAACAAACCACCTCAAATGCCACTTGTTTCAAAGCCTTTCTCATACCTGGGTGTGTCAAAGTTCCCTAAGGGTCTCAAGGGACCCCGGGCAGTGCTACACCCAGGTTTGCATAACCAGATAGAGGGAAGTGCAGTGTGGAAGGGCCAACCCTTATTTGTCCAAGTTCAGAGGGAGCTCAAGGGTCCCAAGGCAAGGCTCACACAAGAGGGGCAGAACTTAGGTTATAGAAATATAGTGAAAGTGCAGAACATAAAGATTTATTTTTAAAAAAAAACTGGTCTAGAAATAGTAAGTGATAAGGGTGATTTGAAAACAATAGTACACAGAATCAGTAACTACACAAAGGGGTCAGGGGTTATAGGTAATACATTGCATGAAGCATATGACCCTAGGAGGGGTCAGGTTTTGACATGCACAGTAATAGATGATGTTGGCATGTTCACAAACCAGCCAGAGAATACAAACACAAAGAGGGGATGTGGGGTTTAGGATTCATACACATAGGAGAGAATTAACTCGAAAAGGGGAAGGGAACACATTTCAACATGCTAGTAATGTAACTTGATCGCAGAAACATAAGCAGAAGTGGACAAGCATGAAAGAAGTTGAAACAATTACAGAAACATGTTGTTGTTGATGCTTGAAAATTAACTAGGACATACCAGTAAGAAGCAAAGTGCAGAAAAGAAAAAGTTAGCAAACTCCCACAGCCTAGCCTTGGCTTTCAGCCGACTAGACTAAGCAGTAGCACAAATAGTAACAGAGAAAAGAGGGAGTTTTGAGTGAAGTGCGTGTTTTGAACTCAGATCGTTCGTGTCTCAAAGAAAAGAGGGTCGGGGGTCTTTATAGTTTTGAAAACAAGTGGTAAGTAAGGTAATAAGTAATGTATTAACACAAACATGGAAACAATCACAAGTCAGAATCAATTAACACAAGTGATTCCCTTTAATTAGGGAATCACTGTTTAACGGGCAGTAGCAGGTTTTACTTAAGGAAAGAAAATCAATTTGAGGACAGATTGATTATTGCCATAAAAGGGGTAGCAAAAGCATGATGTAAACAATCAAGTCTAAGTATGAAAATAAGCTTATTTTTGTGAAAGGATTCAGCAAGGTAATATATCATAGCAAAGGAAAGGAATCAATTAACTTTAAACAGATGAGTAGAAATTAGGGCTTGTAAGAAAACTTTTGCAATCAGTCACAAGATCAAGATCAATCAAGGAAGAGGCTTCAACATATAAATAGAGTGAACAGAAGCATCAGACATGCGAGGCTAAGCACATTGGTAAAAGAAACAATATACAATAGTAGCAGAAATAAGCATACGATTCAGTAGTAAAGCAAACATTCGAGGCATAGTAGTCAAGTAGGTCAAGTCACATAGAATCAAAAGTGAAGAAAAACATAGTATCAGGTAAAAGAAATCAGAAACATGTAAAGGTATCACAGTAGCAGGTGAGGAAACCTTTTTGAGAAGTTAGGGTTTCAACAAAAGTCAAGTTAAAAAGATAGTGAAACTCAGAATCAGATAAGTCACATAAAGAAAAGAGGTCCTGAAACAAGGAACCTTTAATCGGGTCCAGTATACTTCCAAACAAACAGTCTCAGACCAAAAGACCTAGGGTTTTTCACAATAATCGAGTTTAAAAGATGGTAAAACTCATAATCAAATAAGTCAAACAAGAACGAAGAACTTAATCAAGCAAGTACACATTTAAACAAACAATTTCTAGAACTCGCATAAGACTAAAAGAACTAGGGTTTTTAACATGCTGAAATAGATAGAAGAACAACATGTGCAAAAAGCAAAATCATCAAACAACATTAAGATCAAAGAAGAAAACTTTAAAGGGAAACCCTAATCGTTGGAAAAACGAATAGTCGTCTTGAAAGAAAAGTCAAAGAACCTTCGAGAAACACTTAAGAAGCTCATAGTAAGCACAAATCTAAGATAGATCTGAAAGAAATCGAAAAGTCTTAGAGATTAGGGTTTCAGAAAACCCAAAAGAAATGAGAAAGATCTCGAAAGTTAACGATCTAAGCAGAAAAGTCAAGGGTCTGCCTTGAAAGGCCAGGAATGGCCGGAGAAAGGTCGTGAACAACACTCGAGCAAGACTGGACCAGACTCCTTCGAGGTCTGGTCATAAAACCATAGAAACAAACATTCAGGAACCATAAAGGGCTGATACACGTCCTAAATGACCATGAGAGGCCATGGATTAGGTAGGTATTAAGGTGGATTAGGGTGGGATTAGAAGGCGGCGGCTAGGGTTCAGGTGGGGTTTCAGAGAGAATTGAGAGAAAGGGGAATTCAAGGGCGGCGGGTTGTGGAAAATAATTTAGGGTAAGGGGTTGTTTGAGGTTAAAAATGGAAAGGGTGAGTATTGGCCGTTGATCTAAACGATCAACGGCCAAGATTGAAAGGGTTAGGTAGGGGATCCGGGCTGGGTTGGTTTGATTGGGTTGAGGTCGGGTTAAAATTGAAATTGGGCTAGGAAATTTGGGCCTGTTTTGGGTTATAATTGAAACTCAATTTGGGCTATAATTGAAATAGCCACTTTTCACTTTTAAAATTATAAAAAATAGTAAATCGATTTTCGGAAATAAATTGAAAGCAATAAAATTATTTATGATATATAATTGGCACTTTAAAAATATGGGGCTTGATTTTATGAATATAAACGCAATTAAATCTTAAAAGAGGTTAGTATTGCAATTATGCACTTTTGCTTTGAATAATACTAAAAATTTGTAAAAATATGCAAAAATTAACTTAGCTATTTTTAGCATAAAGATGAAAATCCAATAGATGATTTGCCAAAAAATAATAATTTTTGAAATGATTATCGGTTTTTATGGATAAAAGGTAGAAATAAATTGATTGAAAAAACCTTTAAAATTATGGGGGAAAAATGAAACACTTGAATATGCTTACATATGCATATATATGTCATTTTGAAGTTATTTTGCATATTATAAAATATATAGGGAAAAATTGGGTGTCAACATCCTCTACCTGAATTATAAACACTGTTAACCTTCATTAACTGGGCGCCTCGTACTCTTTTTCATCTTACTTCTTTTACTTATTGAAACTTGTATTTATCTTCTGAATCTCTCATTGTCTTTTCCCATTAAGGTGGATATGTATTCTTGCCTCAGGACTCCTTATCAAGAGGCTTACACCTTTCAGTACGCACATGATCTGCTGAAGACCTCACATTTACTTATCATAAGCATGATGCAAAGTCGAGTTCCTCTGACTCTACTCTTCCATAGCCATGTATTTTACCAACCGTCTTTCTAGATGTAGGTATCGTCTTATTACGAATAAATCCGAAGTTAGGAGTTTGAATTCTTACAACTGAGCTCTACCACAAGATCTAGAGTAAGACGAAAGAGTGACAGTCCTAAATGCCCTGTAGCCTCCTGCTTATAAGTGTGGTGCACGACACACCCATAAACAAGACTCTATTAGACACGGCTTGTAGACTCCCTAGGATAGAACTGCTCTTATACCACTTTTGTCACGACCCAAACCTATGGGCCGCAACAGGCACCCGGTACCTTACTCATCCGAGTACCAACATAACGTATCTTTTTGTATCATACTATCATAGGTAAATGAGCCAAAGAGGCTATCGTGAGATAAGTAGAATAAAACATGGAGAAATACTCGACATTGGATGATCCACCTTGTAATCCAAACTTACACTTATGACATACGGGCCTATAAGGCCGGCATGATCCTTTATATACTCAAAACATAGGCCGACAAGGCCATACAAGGATCCGTATAAATGACATATGTTTAGATGCCTCTAAGAATGCATAATATCGTAAGGGTCGAGACAGAGTCCCGCCTTACCAAACAATACACATCTAAATTGTACTGGCCAAACAAACAACTCCGGAGCAAATGGAGTGCATCAACATCTTCCGCTGAGCTGATCGCCTACTTGGAGGACTCTTGATCTATCTATCGGGACCTGCGGGCATGAAACACAGTGTCCCTAGTCAAAAGGGACGTCACTACAAATAATTTACCGAGTATGTAAGGAATGAAAATCAGTAGACAATAGACACGAGAGAAACATGGAGTAAAAGACTCGACATGTAAATCTGAATAGCTCTGTGAAATCCTTTAATATTTAAAATGTCATGCATATACGTATAAATATCATGTCGTACATAGGTACATGTATTCGTAACATCATCAAGCCTCTGAGGGCATCTCATCATATCATCTCGGCCACTGCGGGCAAAATCATCAACGTATACCAGCTGATCAGGTGGTGGTGCGTATATAATGTCGTAACCTTTCCCATATCCCATATATATATATATATATATATATATATATGCGTATATTATGCCATCTGGTCATGGGTTAATGAGCATGTATAAATGCATGAAATGCATATGAAATACGTTAATAAAATCTCTCGGTACGTTATAAGACCATTATGTCTCTAATTAATATCATGAAATAAACTTTATGAACTTACGTATTTTCTGAGACCCATGAACAGACGATAGAATAATAAGACATATGAGAATTCAAGAACATAGGCATCTCTAATACTTCTACGAATAGAGTCATTTATAGAAGCGATGCATTTCCTCGTTTTGTTTGTGTTGTATAGATCATGCCAAAAAGAAAGAAGGGATAGCCTTAACATACCTGGAGTAGAGAAAATTCGTATGATATTCTTAGAAAAGATTGCACCGTACTCCATTAGATTTGCAAAATTCTTACGTTGTTAAACTTCCAATAATCCTCGTTGGATTTTTGGTTGAAAAATGTTTTATTGAAAGGTTGCTAATGTTCTGGTAAGGATTTTTAGTTGAATTGCTAACGTTCAATCTTTGGTTGAAATAAGTCTTGTAGTAAGAATGCTTAACATTCTGATCCTTAGTATGGAAATATGTTTGGTATGGAAAAGAAGTCTTGTTGTAAGAATGGAATGATTGTGTAATATGGTTCCACCTTTTAATTTGTGGTATGAGTCATTCCAATTGCATGGGGGGCTGCCACCTCATGCTTTTTAAATACTTATCCAATATATCCCCAATTAATTAGGTAATATTTCGTTACCCGGTAATTAACTAATTACCCGCATAATTAAAAATTATCTCAACTTACTTAAAATACTACTCTATTTTAACATACCTTGTACACCTTACTAGCAAGGTC
Source organism: Nicotiana attenuata (assembly GCF_001879085.1). Classification (NCBI taxonomy): domain Eukaryota; kingdom Viridiplantae; phylum Streptophyta; class Magnoliopsida; order Solanales; family Solanaceae; genus Nicotiana; species Nicotiana attenuata. Next base: position 757,118 of record NW_017670354.1, read on the forward strand.
ATGTAGTACCTTGTATGGCACTAGTCCAAAAATATCGAATATTAAATGATGAAAGCAGTGTTATATTCATGTATATTAACCAAATCCGAGGTAAAATCACTTACCCCGATGAATTTCTTGAAACACCCACGAAAAATCATCTCAAATCGAGCTCCCAAAGTCCAAAACTGAAATAATAACCTAAGCCTCGATTATATAGTACATTCTCTGAACTCACCATGTGCGGCCGCACATCCCAGCTCCTGTGGTCGCACAAAATTTTTACGGTCGCACTCTTTTGGTGACTACACTGCTAGGCTTTAGTATTTTGTCCATAACTTCCCCTAAGATGTCAAAATGATGACCTGTTTACCTTTCTGGAAACTAGACATGAAGGGCTACAACTTTCATTTTTGAATCATCTCAAAATTCCTTGTAGATCAAAAAATATAACCTTCCAAAGTCAGACCAACGAATCTGAGAGTTCCTGAGTGTGGCCGCACACAAAATTGTGCGGTCCACACAATTCCCCTGAGGTACGCACTTTCCTTTTGCCTCAACACTCCCAAAATGTGCGGTCCGCACTTCCGAAGACCCCCAGAACAACATTAGAGTGCTGTAAAGCCCGTACTCGCTCAAAACTTACCGCGAAACTCACCAGAGGCCTCCGGAACCTCAACCAAACATACAAACCAATCCTAAAACACCATATGATATTCTAAACGTCAATACCACACAACAGGGGGGGTGATTTGTGTGGTATCCAATTTTCGCTCTAGAAGAACCTGGTTCTTCTAGGTATACTAACTACTGCTGTTTGCGGAATAATAAATACAAAAATAAAGAACATAGAGATTTTTACGTGAAAAACACCTGGCTCAAAAGGTGAAAAAACCACGACCTACTACTTAGTAGGATTTTTCCAAACTTCCACTAAAATCACTGAGCCAAAACAGCATTTACAAAACACTTGTAAACCTAGGGATTAACTCTAATCCCGTTGTGGCAATCAGCCTCTAACTGCTGCGACAACTTCAAGTTAACTCTAACTTGAATACTAAATATACCTATTACAATTGCTTCTAGATAAAGCTGAAAGGTACAATATGAAACACGTACTACAATTGAACTAGAAATAAAGAAAGACACATAAAACTCTTTATGGAGCTGGTTCTTCAATCTGGTTCATGTAACTTCAGGTTTGCACACTTGAATAACACACGAACTGCTTGCAAAAACCCTTGCTATTTTGCTCCCAATTCACGTTTAACTTCTGTGTTTTTGTGCAACACTTTAATATGAGAACATCCTGCAATTTATAGAGTTAGTAGATGAAGAAAGAACTAGAGTTCTGATGCAACTCTTCCTTGGTGGAAGAGTTCTAGTTAATTTCAACTTCTAACTCCTTCCCTATCTTGGATAGTGTTCTCTTTGATTAAGGACTCCTTCTCCTTATCAATTATGCAACCTTTTTGATCAGGAGATATTAAATAGACCAAGTTAAGCTTATCTCCTTCACTTGCATCCCACATGCTTGAATCTGCCCGTTTTTGTGAACCTGAGGGATGGACCACTGGATGGACCTGGTTCATATTTGAGTTCCTTTGTCAGTCTTCAAAACTAACCTTTACTTGGGCCAACAAATTCCCCTTTTTTGATGATGACAAACACTGTGCTTTTCATACACTTAGGCTCTGCCAGAACTCAGCTCAACATCAACACAATGTTAGAAACATATTTCCTTTTTATCACTTATCATCAAGGACCAGGTACATTAGGTTATAAACATCACTGTTCAAAGTGTAAACATCACTTGTTCATCAACCACAACCTTGTAAACATCACTTGTTCATCAAGCACAACCTTTTTTCCCCTTTTGGCATCATCGAAAAGTTGCATAAAAAATGTGAGATAACATGATTTTAAAACTTACTCATGGCCACTGGGGCTACTTCAAATGCAATCATGAATTAATCATCATAGATCAAGCTAAGAATTTTAACCATCAAAGAAATATAAACAAACAGTTAGAGCAAAAGGCAGTGAATTTCATTGATGATTGATAAGATTATACCACAAAGCATAAGAAGAAATAAAAATACTAAAAACATGAGCAAAAGAAACAAAACGTCCCGAACTGGGTCACTGGTTGATCTACACTAGGCTGGGATTTAAGGCTTGGAAGAGTAGGGGCTGGGTTATTTGCTTGGAGAAGTTTCGTCATGTCTTCAAGAATTCCATCATTCTTCTCCTTTTTCCTTACAAGTTCAGTTCTGAGAACATCTCTCTCAGATTGTACCTCAACCAATCGTGTCTTCAGCCTTGCTATCTCAGCATCCTTTGCCTCACTCTCCTGTAATAGAGCTCTGACCTTGCTATTGATAGGTGTCCTTTTAGATGAACCAGGTTCATTAGGAATGATATTGACTTCATAATCGCAAGCAAGCAGAGTATTAACCCCTAAATGATCCTTGCTTGTACCTTGAAATGTGAAAGCACAGTTGTGAGAATGAAACCATAGGGAATGGCATGAGTTTTGGTGCCATTGATAACCCTATCAGTAGGTCCAAGAGGGTTTCCTGTTCAGATTGAACAGGTTCATCTATATTTCTCAAGTTGAACCTACCCCTCAGCAGCTTCCCACTTCCCCCTGTTTTGCTCACACTCTCTTCTATTTCAGTAAATTCCTCTTCCCAAACAACCATTGCACTTGTTTCTTTTGTTCGACCAACAGGAGTGGGTGAAGAATCAACCACTCTTTTACCCTTTTCCCTCACAGCACTCCTAGCACCCTTGCTCTCTTTTTCTTTTTCTTTTTTTTTTATTTATACCACCAACTTCTCCAGATTCTATAGTCTCAACACCTGCTATAGATCTTACCAGTACAAATCTATTCTCTAAATTTGCAACAACTTCAAAAATTGTCTCAGGAGTAACTTTAGAATCAGAAGATACCTGTTCAGTTTCGGAATACCTACTCTGTTCCCCCTTAGTAGCAGACTTAAATGAATCTTCAGATTTCTAGGATTCTTCTTCCCTACATGCTTTCAATTGCTTGTTTATTTTTTTGATCTGCTCTCCTTCAGCGACAATCTTATGAGTCAACATCTTTACTCTACTCTTCGTAGAGATTGGTGTGGTTAAAGTAGTGGTAGAAAGTGTGGAAGTGGTTTCCTGTGGTGGTGATAAAAGGTTTTCAATGGTGTTTGACATATTTGGGCTAGGGAATGGAAGAGAAGAGAATTAAATTGTGTTTGGAAGATGAAAGAAGAATGAGAGTTTTTTTTAACCGCTTGAGAGAGATGAAGTAAGAAATACACTAAAGCTGATCAATATACAGGGGAATAATTTATGGGGTAACTACAACTTTTCAGACTCTTAGAAGTTTAATCAAACTAAAATTCAGCTTTGAAGAGACGTTGGAGTGTATCCCTAGAATCTACGTACTTCCGTTTGGTTGGGACTCTTTTGAATGGGACTGGTTCACTTGTAATGGATAAGTCCAAAAGGAGTTTGGTATTTGGTAGGACTCTGCTCATGATCCAAATATAGTTATTTCAAATTATGCAAAGTGTAGAAAACATACCGTGTTATCTTGATGAACCAGGTTCTTCACTGATAATTCTCTTGTGTGAGTCTAAATTTGCCAAAATAGAGAAAATATCATTAGAGATTAATGAGTCATTTTAACACATGGCACAAGATTATACTATGAAAAGTATGAGACTAAGCAAGATTTAATCTAATTATACACAATTTACAGACTTTCTAACCATTTTTTTTTCAATTTTTTTCGTTTAACCTTGAACTGGTCCTTTTAGGTGATCTTAATCATCCCTAATTCCAACATGTTCCTCTCAAAGTGATCTCTACTTAAGGCTTTTGTGAAGATGTCAGCAATTTGTTTATCAGTAGCACAGAGTTCTATTGAAATCAATCCTTTCTCGTATTTATCTCTTAAGAAGTGGTGTCTAACATCTATGTGCTTAGTCCTCTTATGATGAACAGGGTTCTTTGTCTTACTTATAGCACTAGTGTTATCATAGAATATTGGAATACATCCCACTTCAATTCCAAAATCTACCAGCTGTTGTTTAATCCATAGTAATTGAGCACAACAAGAAGCAGCAGCAACATACTCAGCTTCAGCAGTAGATAGGGCCACAGAGTTTTGCTTTTTTGGTAGCCCATGACACATAACATGAACAAGGAAGTGTGCCATACCTGAGGTGCTCTTCCAATCCACTAGGAAACCTGCATAATCAGCGTCAGCATATCCCACTAGATTAAAATTACTACCTTTTGGATACCAAAGGCAAAGGTTAGTGGTGCCTTTCAAGTATCTCAATATTTACATTAGTCAAGTGGGACTCCTTTGAATTTGCCTGAAATCGAGCACAGAGACCTACACTGCACACAATGTCAGGTCTGCTAGTAGTGAGATATAAAAGAGAACCAATCGTTCCCCTATACAACTTCTGATCAACAGATGAACCAGGTTCATCTATATCCAATTTCGTGGATGTTGCAATAGGAGTGTCAATTTCTTTGGATGTTCCTTCCTGGTTTTGTTACTGAGGAATAGGTTCATGGACAGGTTCCCTCGAGGTTAGAGGATCAATTCCTCTCTAGTCAGTTTCCCCTGTCATGTTGCCCTGGGTAGAGGGACATGTTCCATCACCTGTTCCTTCCAGTGATGCATCTTCAGGCTGGACTGTGGTTTCACCATTTGAATTTCTTATCAGCCCAATCTCTTCATTATCTTGTTCCTGCCTCTCAGAAAGAATGTTAGTTTTAAATAACATATATATTTTTCTACACACATAGTTCTTTTACTGTATATCTTATAAGCTTTACTATGTGAAGAATATCCCAAGAATACTCCCTCATCACTTTTGGGATCATACTTACCTAGGGAGTCTTTGCCATTATTGTGCACAAAGCACTTGCATCTAAATGCCCTAAGATGGGATATATTTAGCTTTCTCCCTTTATGTGACTCATAGGGAATCTTCTTAACAAGAGGTCTAGTCATGCAACTATTTATGATGTAGCATGCAAAAATTCAGCAAACTTAGCATTTTCAAATTTAGTTCCATGATCAGACCTAATTGATGCAAGTTGATTACCTAGTTGTTTATGAGTTTTTCTAACAAAAGAAGTAAACATGTCAAATGCTTCATCTTTAGATGTTAAAAACAATGTCCAAGTAAACCTAGAGTAATCATTAACAGGCACCATCACATATCTTTTACCACCTCTGCTTAATGTTCTCATTGGACCACAGAGATCCATATGAACCAGTTCCATCGTTCTGGTGGTGCTTACCACTTTCTTGCATTTAAAAGAGGATCTTACCTGCTTCCCCCTTGCACAAGCCTCACAAACTTTGTCTTCCTTGAACTTGATGTTAGGCAGCCCTATCACCAGGTCCTTGGAGACTAATTTGTTGAGTTGACTCAGACTTGCATGTCCAAGTCTCTTGTGCCAAAGGAGGGGATCATTGTCCAACACACTTAAGCAAGTGAGTTCATTTTCTGAAAGTGTGGACAAATCTACAATGCATGTATTGTTTACTCTTTTTCCCTGCAAAACAATCTTGTCAATGGTAAGATTAATCACAAAATATTTGGTAGTGGTGAATGCTACCAAGTTACCTTTATCACATAATTGTGATACACTGATTAGACTGTACATTAGGCCATCTATCAAGTAGACATTCTCAATAGAGTGAGAATCAGTCTTACCTACCTTTCCAACCCCAATGATCTCACCTTTCTTCCCATTTATAAAGGAGACATTACCTCCTTTGAGGTCCTCAAGTGAAAGGAACTGGTTCTTGCTTCCTGTCATATGCTTTGAACAGCCACTATCCATGTACCATATTTGGCTGCTCCCCTTCACTTGGACCCGCAAAAGGAAATCAGGGGTTAGTCTTAGGAACCCAAACTAGTTTGGGTCCCTTTCTATAGGCAAAAGGTAAATCAAATTCTTTTTAGCCCAACCTGGCAGCCTATTTTTCCCTTGAACAAATTCTTTTTTCTTTTGACTAGCCTTTTCTTTTGCAATACATTCACTTTTATAGTGACCAATTTTACCACAGTATGTGCAAATTTTATTCTCAGGAAGTGTGAGGTACTTGCTTTTGGGATCCCACATAGGTGCAGGGGTCCCGTAGCCAAGTCCTCTCTTATTGCTACTATGGTGTTCATGTAGCCATGAAAGTGCATCGGAGGACCTATTCCATTTACAGGTTCTATCTAGCTCGTGCTTAACCTTGTTTAGATCCTCCTTAAGGACTTTTATCTGCTCATCTCTTTTGTACAACTCATCTTTCATTTTTCCTACATTTTCTTCTGAAGTGAGTTGTGTGTGATCAGATTTCTTTTTACCAGTTCCTAATTTCAATTTTAGATTTTCAGATCTAAGCTCTAGGACAGTGGTGTCAAGTTCATGAACCTGGTTCTTCAACTCAGCATTTTTATTATACTCTCATTAGCCCTAGATTCTAGATTTTTGCACTTGGCTTTTAGAATCACACATTCCCTAGACAGTGCTTTCTTCTCATTGTTAATTATCTCAGACTCATCAATTAAGTCTAGCAATAGCTCAGACAACATTTCTTTAGACAGGAATTTAATCTTGTCTTTGAGATGAAGGACACTTACCTCTTGTTCATCATCTGATTCTCTGATGGCCATAAGTGCTTGTTCATTTTCAGCTTCATCTTCTGAGTCCTCATCTGATGTTTCTCCCCTGGCCGCAACCATAGCCTTTGTTGATCCTTTGTTCTTCTTGGGTTGAACCTGTTCCTTCTTCCTGTTCCTTCGTTCAGCTCTTTCCTTCTTCCATTCAATTTCCCATTGAGGGCAATTTTTGATGTGGTGATCAGTCTTCCCACACTTGCCCTCATTGGTTTGTTTTTCAGGAACCCTTGGTTTGTTGTAGCTTCCACTTCTTGAAGGACCATTTTCTCTCATTAGGTACCTCTTAAAATCCTTTGTGATCATGATTATTTCATCCTCATCTAGATCAGCACCTTCAGTGATTCTGAATGCCATGCTCCTTTCCTTCTTAGGTGCATCCATGTTCATGGTTTGCCTTCTAAGTTCATAGGCAGTGAGATTTCCAATTAGCTCATCCAACTTAAAAGTGACAATGTTCTTTGATTCCTGAATAGCTGTGATTTTGCTTTCCCAAGAGATTGGCAGTACCCTTGTCAAAATCTTCTCAACTTTATCTTCTTCGAGAATAACCCTTCTAAGAGATTTAAGTTCATTTGTCAGTGTAGTGAACCTAGTATACATCTCTTGAATTGTTTCTCCTTCTATCATAGTAAAATTCTCATATTGAGAATACAGCAGTGTTGCTCTTGATCTCTTTACTTGAGGAGTTCCTTCATGAGCCACTTGTAAAGTGTCCCATATTTCCTTTGCAGTAGTACAACTTTGAATCCCACTGTACTCGTCTGGACCCAGTCTACACACAAGCCATTTCTTGGCCTTGGCATTCTTCTCCCATTTCTTCAAGTCTTCAGCAGTGCAATCAACTCTTGTCTTTGGCACATCCACTCCTTCAGCATTTTTCTTTGTAGTAGCCAAGGGACCATCAGAACTATGTTCCAGAGTTCATAGTCTTCTCCTAGGATGTGGTCTCTCATCCTGTTCTTCCACCAGGAATAGTACTAGCCATTAAAGAGTGGAGGCCTAGCAGTGGAATGCCCTTCCCAGTTTCCAGGTGGTGCACTCATCTTGATCTGTTCCTAAGGTGTTAGCCTCTTCAAGGATAACCTGCTCTGATACCAATTGATGTTCTAAACGTCAATACCACACAAGAGGGGGGGTGATTTGTGTGGTACCCAATTTTCGCTCTAGAAGAACCTGGTTCTTCTAGGTATACTAACTATTGCTGTTTGCGGAATAATAAATACAAAAATAATGAACACAGAGATTTTCACATGGAAAACACCAGGCTCAAAATCTGAAAAAACCACGACCTACTACTCAGTAGGATTTTCCCAAACTTCCACTAAAATCACTGAGCCAAAACAGGATTTACAAAACTCTTGTAAACCTAGGGATTAACTCTAATCCTGTTGTGGCAATCAGCCTCTAACTGCTGCAACAACTTGAAGTTAACTCTTACTTGAATACTCAATATACCTATTACAATTGCTTCAAGCTAAAGCTGAAAGGTACAATATGAAACACCTACTACAATTGAACTAGAAATAAAGAAAGACACATAAAACTCTTTACGGAGCTGGTTCTTCAATCTGGTTCATGTAGCTTCAGGTTTGCACACTTGAATCACACACGAACTGCTTGCAAAAAGCCTTGCTATTTTGCTCCCAATTCACGTTTAACTTCTGCGTTTTTGTGCAACACTTTAATGTGTGAACATCCTGCAATTTATAGAGTAAGTAGATGAAGAAATAACTAGAGTTCTGATGCAACTCTTCCTTGGTGGAAGAGTTCTAGTTTATTTTAACTTCTAACTCCTTCCCTATCTTGGACAGTGTTCTCTTTGATTAAGGACTCCTTCTCCTTATCAATTATGCAACCTTTTTGATCAGGAGATATTAAATACACCAAATTAAGTTTATCTCCTTCACGTGCATCCCACATGCTTGAATCTGCCCGTTTTTGTGAACATGAGGGATGGACCACTGGATGTACCTGGTTCATGTCTGAGTTCCTTTGTCAGTCTTCAAAACTAACCTTTACTTGGGCCAACACCATACAAATTTAGTCGAGACCTAAAATCACATCAAACAATGCTAAAATCACCAATCATCCTCCGATTCAAACTTAAAGAACTTGAAACTTCCGAATTCGACAACCGATGCCGAAACCAACCAAACCACATCCAATTGACCCCAAATTTTGCACACAAGTCAAAATAAACTTTACGAACCTACTTCAACTTTCGAAATCAGAATCCGATCCCGGTATCAAAAATTCCACTCCCGGTCCAAAACTCCAAATATTCAACTTTCGCCATTTCAAGCCTAAATGAGCTACGAACCTCCAAAACACAACCCGAACATGCCCCTAAGCACAAAATCACCCAACGGAGCTAAGGAATTGGCAAAACTCCATTCCGGAGTTGTGTTCACACAGTTTCGACAACGATCCAAATTGTAAGACTTAAGCCTCCATTTAGGGACTAAGTGTCCCAAACACTTCAACAAACGAAAATGAAACATCCCGAAAAGTCACAATAGTAGAAATAAATAAGGGGAAAGTAGTTAATAGGGGATCGGGGCTATTACTCTCAAAATAACCAGCTGGGTCGTTACAGTTCTGGGCATAGGTCAATTTACCTCAAGAAATCTGAAGCAAGTAGAGTGATGAAACCAGGACAACAACAGACATGAGAATTCAAGTACACACAATTCATATTAGGCAAAACATGCTAAAGAGAATCAGAAGCAAGGTTAAAATTTAAGCAAGTTCAGGTGCTAGAAAAGTTAAGAGCCACAAAATAACTTAGAGAAAACATGGATGCAAACAGAGAGGGCATGCTAACATTTTAATTCAAAAAATTTTTAGAGGCATGAGTGCATAGAGCTTGAACACAAATAAAAGAGGATGGAACTGCCAAGGCTAAGAACTTACCAGTTACCAATTAACAAACAAGCAAAACAACAGAACAATTTCAGTAATACTTCAATCGTCAGTAGCAAAGAGTGCAGCAGAACCCAAAATCTCAGTGTTTTAGAGTTCCCAAGGGTTTCATATGAACCCCAGGCAGTGCTAACACTGCGAAAGGTCAATCCATCGAACTCTGGTGGCCTTGGCTTTCAGCCTGCAAAGAGCTCAGGTTTCAGAATAGTATAGAATAAGTGAGAGTGAGAGAATAACAATGATTAATATTTTTTTAGGGGATTGGGGAAGTGTTCATATAGTGTTGAATTAGACTAGTAGACAATGAAAGAAATCATTCAAACATAAACAAGAAAATAAACATGCAATCAGTAGAGTAACGGGCAAAGGAAAGAAATCTTTTCAAACCCTAGTTAGGGTTCAACGTTTGAAATCGGTCAATTGGTGTGAGGAATCAGGCTGCTCTTCATGTGTATGGCTAAAATACCATCAAAATCTCAAATATTGAGGTCGATCCAGTCCGATCTAAGAGATAGTACTTGCCAAAACGGGGCAAGTACCTAGGTAACACCACAAACACGTGACCAGTAGCGGAGGAATATAGATATGGTAAGTAAATAATGGGTGAATCCCATTATCTACAGGATTTGGAGAGTGACTGGGTGGGGGAGGCGGCTAGGGTTCTTCAAAAGAGGGAGGGAGAGTTAAGACTATTCCGGGGCGACTGTTTAGATATACAAGTGAGGATTAGGGTTTGGGGCAGGTAATTAAGAATTGTAGGTATGTTGTGGGCCGTTAGTCATCTAAAATGAATGACCATGATTTAAAGTGACAAGGCGGGTTAGGAGATGGGTATAGGGCTAAGGTTTTGGGGTTTGGAACATCCCCCCTATAATGGTGGATTTTAATTTACTGGAAAGCAGGTCTTTGATATTTTTGGCTTATGCTTTATGATCTCTAGACCGGTAGTAATACTCTGTAAATACTGGGGCTTAGCAAGCGTTATCCATTTTTATTTTGGAGAAGGAAAATACGATTTACTAATATGATGTTAAAATGAGTGATATGGATAGTGTGAATTTATATAAGTAACCCTTACTAGCTTTGGCTTAATGTTTAGTAGTTGTTTAATGTAAATATACTTTGCTATCATGCTTCCCATTAATGCTAATTAGTTTGATAATTTATGTTCTTATAATCTATTTCTATGGCATTTTTTTGGCTGATATTGTGGCAACAACTTTCTGAGGTTGTAGGAAAACCATGGAGGGAGTCGCGCCCACGAGTTTGTTATTATGGTCTATACTTCATTAATACCTTTCCATCCCATCCGCTTAAATATTAACCACGAGCTTTCATGGATGATTTTACGTTAAAAAACAACAGGATTTTACACCCATTTGGTGGAATTCTGGAAAATTATGTTGACCTAATAGAAGAAAGGCGAACTAATGGAAAATTTTCAACTTTCAAAAGAATATTTATACTTAAAATAAAAAAGTCTTTATTACGTTATTCGCGTGAATAAAAAGATTAGGCCTGGGCCTAATTTTTGCAATATAAAGGAAGGAATTAGTCTGAACAATTATACTATGATTGCCCAGTAATTGCCTACCAACAACAGAGACCTAAATAAGAATTTTCAACAAGCCTCCACATATACATCATCTTCTTACGCTATTTCTAGGCAGTATGTGTTTCAAGATCTATGTGAAAGTTATAGATGAGCTCTTGGTACTTGGTGGTTGATAATTTTGGAGTTCTCTAAAGATTAGTATAGTTGACATAGTATAGTCCAAATCTAGTGGTATATTCATCTAGCCACTCGAAGTTATCAAGAAGGGACAAAACATAGTACCCCCTGACATCTGCACCTTTCCTGATGGCATTTGCCAATGAATTTAAGTAGCTATGCAAGTATTTCACTCTGCGAACATCGTTCAAGGTGTCCTCTATAGAAGAATTGTTCCTGACAAAGCCTGCAACATTTCTAGTTATGTTAGTAGGAGCAAGTAATTAGTTGATGAAATGTATCTCATTCTAAAGGACAATAATGTAAAATATTTCTTACCATTTTCAGTGATAAACATAGGAGTATTGTTGATTCTGTGGTTCATGTACATAACAACTTGTTCAATTCCTTGTGGGTACACAAATTGCCAATCCACTTCCCCCTGATTCATCAAAAAAATTCCTTAAAAAAATTATTTTAGCAGTGTAGAAGTACAAGTAATAACTTACGTACTGAGATTAAAGATGAGAATACTGATTTGATTTAAGAAAACATACAGGTTCCCTGATGTAGATACCGTCTCTTTGTGTAAACGTAAAATAAGAGCCCTCTGATCATGAGTTTCCATCTTTATAGGCAGAATATAAGCAATCTTTGATATAGATAGTCGAATGATGATTGATGCCAATGAAATCTAGGCCATAACTCAACAAGATCAAATCATTCATTGAAAATTCTGGAAGATTAGATCCCAAAATTTGTACTATTTCTTTAGGATATCTTCCTATTATAATAGGGTCTAAAAACCTGCATGGGGATACTTAGTCAACAACATTTGAAAATCAATAGAATCGTCTGCTCTATCTGTTTCTTTCTCTTCCCAGGAATGAACAATTGGATAAACAAAGTTAACATATCGTAGAACCAAATAACTTATATAGAAGGCTTACCAATTGCCATAGAATGATCGAGCTCTATGAGTTGCAGCTATGTCTTCTGAGGAATTGCTAAACGGTTCATACCATTCGATACCCATAGTAATGCCAATCATGCCTCCTTGACTTTTATGAAAAGCAGCAGAAAATACACTATGTTACTGATATCTTTTTGGGTCTTCTAACGAACTTACAATTTCAAAGTCAATAGAAATGAAGGAATCAAAAGTAAAAGACCCAAATAAGAAGAAAAGAAAGAAAGTGGAATTACTATATTATGGTGATTTGATAGATAGCATAAAGGAGGGAGTTTTCAAGGATAGATTTTTCACTTCTAGTCTTCTATATATACAATTTCCCTATTTTACTTAACAAAAAATAGTGAGAGACTGATAATGATATCTTGTTTACCTAGTGATCCCTTTCCTTTCATTAGACAAGACAACAACATCATTGCACTGGAAGAGTAATTACTATTTGAACAAGTTCCACAAGATCATGCCATGTTGAGGGTTGCCAACATTAAACTAAAAAGGTAATAATTATTCTGGACATGTTGTGCAAGATCATGCCATGTTGAGAGTTGACAATAATGAAGAAAAGGGAAGAGCCGTCGAAAAAACCTGATATTTGGTGCGGCAAATGAGGACAACAACTACATGAGATAGGATCATATTGTGAGCTGCAATGAAAGGCTCCCTTTGTGAATCCCCACCAGCACTACAATTTCCAAATTTACCAGAGCATCGAGCTGAAGGGTAAGTCCCATCTCTATAGCCACTAATGGCCACGAAGCTAGGCTCATTAATCGTTATCCAGTATTTAACTCTATCTCCGAAGTATTTGAATCATATGTTTGCAAAATAGCTGAAATCATCCCTGAAGCAAAGTACACAAACACGAATGTAACTAGTTCATCATTTTGGGTTTTGATATAATCTACAACTAGCTTTAAGTATAAGAGGGGCCCAACTACTTATGGTAAAGTCCCGTAAGTTTTGGACTAATATTTGGATTAATTAAAATCTTAATCATGCGATTAAAGTAAGCATGAATTGAACCCTGGTCCACAAGAGAGTTCTGAGTTCATTGGGATGCATGACGGAATTTATAGTACGTACTAGTTAGAAGTAGGTTGAAGCGATAAAGTGTGGAAAATAAGTTTAAAATTGAGTTAATTAATAACTCTAATAACTTCATTGAGTTTATATATACCTTGAGATGGAAACCTTGTAAATTATTGGAGTAATCCAACTCTTATTCCATAAGTTGGTTCACAACCTTCAAAACATCATACTTATGTGTACCATATGATTCCTAGCACCCTAACATTTATCGTCAATCACTTGTGCTTCTGTTTTCATATTCAATAAACTTAGTTAACACCTAGAAAAGCTTAACAAATTAGTTCTCATTATCGAATTATAAATACCTTGGACAACAGCAACAACCCGAAACCTGTCACGACCCGGAATTCTCACCGTTGGGATCGTGATGGCGCCTAACTCTTAGAATGCTAGGCAAGCCAACAGATACAGTTCTAACACATAAATTATTAACCAAAACAGAAATTAGTAATAATTAAAACTAAGCAGATATGAAGTGCGGAAATTTTTATAATAGTTTAAATACTCTAGTACAAGACTACCCAAAATATCTTGTGTCACAATCCACGAACGTCTAAGAATTTCTACAAATACTGGTTTCAAGGAAATACGTATGTTCTTTGGAATGAAAGAAAACAGGAATCTAAAATAGAGGGAAGGGAACGCCAAGGTCTACGAACGCCGGCAGATCTACCTTTGATCTCATGTGAACTGAAGGCAGCAACCCAAACTCTGATCAGTATGGTCCAATACCGGGATCTGCACAGAATGTGCAGTGTGCAGTATCAGTACAACTGGCCCCTTTTACTGGTAAGTGCCTAGTCTAACCTTGGCAAAGTAGTGACGAGGATACGACATGACAAATAACATAACCTGTGCAGTTAAACAATATGCTAACAGAATAACAATTAATAGAAGCTAAGCAGAACTTAACGGGAAAGGGCAACATGCTATTGGGGTACCAAAATAAAGAATCAGAGCAGTAGAAGAATTTAAACAATGAGTACACTTTGAATAATAACAAGTAAACACAGCAAGTGAAAAATGCACGACATCACCCTTCTTGCTTTTAAACTCAACCTCACAGGTAATCAATAATAGAAACGTGCACGGCATCACCCTTCGTGCTCTATCAGTCAGCCTCATAAGATAATCAATAATAGAAAAGTGCACGGCATCACCCTTCGTGCTTTATCACACGGCCTCACAAGATAATCAATAATAGAAACGTGCACGACATCACCTTTCGTGCTTTATCACTCTTCCTCACCACATAAGAAACAACAGAAACAATAACAACCCGGCAAGGGCATCATAATTAAACAACCTCGTTTCATCATTTAACTTCACTACATAAATCTCAACTTGCGCCAATATTCAACCAATATCCAAAACAAGGAAAAACATAAGAAGACTTATTTAACATGAGCAATAATCAGTTTAAGCAAGAACAGTACGTACAAAGTAACACGACGGTCACAAGTATAAGACTCCCTCACATGCTATGACACGACAACAATGTATAGATACTCGTCACCTCACCTATACGTCGTACTTAACAACTAAAGATGTAGCAAAATAAGGCAACAATACCTAATCCCTCAAGCTAAGGTTAGCCACAACACTTACCTCAATTCCACGGCCAAACTCAAGCCTCAAATACCGCTTTTCCCTTAGTTTCCACTTCCAATCCGCTCGTATCTATTCATAATTAACTTATTAACATCAATTAACGCTAAACAATCAAATTCCAATGCATAATTATAGATTTCCCAACCTTTTTCCCAAAAAGTCAAAAATCGACCCCGACCCGTTGGGTCAAAACTAGAAATTCGGACCAAAACCCGATTATCCATTCACCCCCGAAACCGGATATAGCATTGGTTTTGGAATCCAACATCAATTTTAGCTCTAAATCCCCAAATTTTGAAATTCATAAGTTCTACCCAAAAACACCCAATTACCCATGAAAAACCCTAGATTTTGTGATAAAATCTGTAAAAAGATGAAATGGATTAAAAGAAATAAGTTAGGAATCATTTACCTAAGATTTGGGGAAGAGATGGTCTTTGAAAAATCGCCTCTTGAAGTTTAGGGTTTGAAAATTTGAGAAATGAATCAAAAATCCCGTCTAAGTTATGTTTTGAACAGCTGCAGATGTCGCATTTGCGACCAGAGCTTCGCAAATGCGAAGAACCATCGCAAATGCGAGGTTCCCCACACCCCTACTGCCTTCGCAATTGCAAAGGTAATGATCACAATTGCGATCAGGGACCTCCACAAATGCGACAAAAAGATCGCATTTATGATCACACCCCTCCCCAAACTCTCTTCGCAATTGTTCGCATTTGTGAACCCTGTTGGCCCAGGCCTTCTTCGCAATTTCGATGAAGACCTCCCAATTTCCATGCCTGTTTTGCTCGCAATTGCGAAGCCTGATCTCACAATTGCGAGATCAGAGGCCTGCAACAGATACCAGCTACACCAGCAATTCTCCAAGTTCCAACATCACTTTGTAGCCTATCCAAAACTCACCCGAGCCCTCGGGGATCAAAACCAAACATGAACACAAGTCTTAAAATATCATACGAACTTGCTCATTCGATCAAATTGATAAAATAACACCTAGAGTTATGAATTCAACACCAAAAGGTCTGAATCACGTCAAATCACTTCCGTCTTTTACCAAATTTCACAGATAAGGTTCAAATACTATAACAGACCTATACCTGGCTCCGAAACCAAAATACAAGCTCGATACCAATAAGATCAATTCATTTATATCATTGAATTTTCAATCTTATCATTTTTTTTTCAAAAATTCATTTCTCGGGTTAGGGACCTCGGAATTTGATTCTGGACATAAGCTCGGGTCCCATATTTTACTACGGACCCTCCGGGACCGTCGAAACACCGGTCCGGGTCCGTTTACCCAATACGTTGACCAAAGTCAACAAAAATCATCTTTTTAAGCCAAAAATAATCTTTTCTTAATTTTTTCACATAAAAGCTTTCCGGACACGCGCCCGGACTGCGCACGCAATCGAGGAGAAAGAAAATGAGGTTTTCAAGGCCTTGAAACACAGAATCGGATTCTAAAACAAAATATGACCCTTTGGGTCATCACAAAACCACATCTCAACTTAACTCACAATAGCCCTCAATCATACCACAACATCATAGAAGCATTCTCTATTAGTCCTTAACACTTTTGATGATGATTTGAGTTGATTTCCCTTGAGTTTGGCACTTGGGATCTTGGGGTAAGTCAGAGAGGGTTTCGGACAAATTTTGGGTGAGGAATGACCCAAAATGAGGCTAAAACATCTTTTAGAAGAAGTAAGGTCGGTGGCCGTCTCAAGTGTGTCCCAATAGGAGTTGCTGGCGCAGTCTTGCAAAAATACAAATATCTCTCTACTCCAATATCGTATTGACAAACGGTGTAATGCGTTAGAAACTAGATTCATAGATACTCAATTTGGTAGGTAGATCACCACATAACTTCAAGTACATTGAGAGAAAATGGCTGTAACATTAGACCAAACTTTTCAGTAAAATAATAAATGTAACTTGTGACAACTTTTGTCGACTTTTGTTTCATAACTCACTTGGCTTCAAAACTTAACACACGACTATAACAGGACTAAAATACCTCATAGCATTACCTTCATATCATCTTAAGAACCCTAGTCTCACCCCACAAGTACGGCTTATAACATTCCCAACTTGCTGACTTTCGACGGAACATATCTTCTTCGATTCGATTAGCTTCTTAACCTTCCAACCCTCACGATACTCCTTAAAACTTGTTTTGACCCATCATTATCTTTGTAAAGGTTCTTCAATTATCTTAATCATATTGATTCACTTAAGATGAATTCTAACTTAAAAGTACGGGGTGTAACACTTATTTATTATTGTGGATTGGGCTGTACGCCACAGCAGGCTTATAGGCTTTATATTAGCACTTAGGCAAGATCTGCCTCTTTGGAGTATGATATACTAGCAGTGAGCGTAGGCATAGTGATTTATGTACACATGCTTTGGTGAGGGGCATTCATATCAGGCACCCATACAGTGTTGAGAGATTATGTGTGATGAGTGGGAATTTGAGATAGACGGATTGAGTACTCTGAGAGTGTGAGTACCTGGGATTATCACTGTGATACATTACATTTTTCATACATATTTGACATGTAGGCACAGAGATGTATCATTCCTCATGCTAGCTGTACTTGGCATATTTTATCAGTGTTGGTCTTAAATGGTTGAACTTTAAAGCATGCCTAAATTTCTGTATTGTGAACGAGTTGTATATGGAAGTTTCTCTCAGTTATTACTGTCATGGTATTTGTTATATTGTGTTGTCATTATTTTGGTTCTGAATGTATCCCTCTAAGCTTGTCACTGCTTTCAGTCCAAGGTTAGTCCTATTACTTTTTGAGTATATTGGGTTGGTTGTACTCATATTACACTCTGCACTTTGTGTGCAAATCCAGGTACATCTGGACGCAGTGATTGCTAGATCTGGTCCTCGTACCTACTCGGAGACTTCGATATAGCTCCTATGATCCCCGCAGACCTTCACTCTCCTCCCTTTTGTTTTTAGTTAGTACTGTTCTTCTTTCTTAGACAATTGTGCTAGAGTTTCAGACTTTGTTGACACTTAGTAGCTCATGTATTCGGTGACACAATGATTTTGGGATGGTTGTAGTAGAGTTACAATTATTTTTATCACTTATCAATGAGATTTTTCCGCTTTTGAGCTTATTGAATCGTGTAATTCTGATGCGTAGTTGTTATGTGGTTGTCGGCTTGCCTAGTAATTAGTTAGGTGTCATCACGACAAGTTGGGATTTTGGGTCGCGGAACTTTCAACCGTCCAACTTTCGCCAAAAAGCACCAAACCAACCTACAGACATCCAAATTCGAACATACGCCTTAGTCCAAAATCACCAGACGAAGCTACTGGAGCCATCAAAACTCCATTTTGAAGTCGTCTACACAAAAGCCAATCTCCAGTCAACTCTTTCATCTTAAGCTTCCAACCTTGGGACTAAGTGTCTGATTCACACCAAAACCTTCCCCGAACCAAAAAATAATCCTCCGGGCAAGTCACGTAACCATAAATACACATATGAAAAGCATTAAATATGGTAAGCGAGGCTAAATACTCAAAATGACCGGAGGGGCATTACATTAAGAGATAATTATTGTTATGTGATTTAATTGTTACATACTTTAACCAGTGAAATTCATTCACTTATTACATGCATTCACTTACTACATGCCATCACTCATTATATGCGTTACTTGCTACATGTCTCTAGTTGTTACATGATTCCACTAATTAGATGACCCCTTTTGATGCCTGTTTTTACTTGCCAAACATCTTTACCTATTTCGTTCCTTACTCTTCTTTGCTTAGCCGGATCGGGTGACGTTTAGATTAGTTGTGTGTCTATTTATGCATTATGGAAGCCTAGTCATTAATATGGGAGACTAGCTCTTTGATACCGGGCTCCCTAACCTATTTTGGTTGAGTTTGCGTTTCCTAGTAGGATACCGCGTGTTTGTATTCCGGCGTTATGTTGTGAACTTTCCCGCGCTTGGTTGTTGTTGTAGTTTCATATGATCATATATATATATATATGGATCAGGTTCCTCGCTGTAATGGAGTTAATCTTGATTTGTGGATCGGTTTGCACGCTGCAACAATGATTTTATATATCTATATACACACACACACACACTCATATAGGTGGATTGGGTTGCATGCTGCAACCATGATGAATTATGGGCTGTTATATTTTGCCATTATGTTGTGTTGTAAGACTCTGATTTGATGATAATTTGGAGCCCTTTGTTGTTTACTTTGTCGCTCCATTTTTGTACGGCTTTTCGTTTTTCTCTATCTCATTATTGCTTCTCTACATATTATATGCACAAGTAAAAATAATAAGTGAGTATCTTTTGACATATAACCTCTGTTGATACCCAATTTTTCCCTATATATATTTTAATATGCGAAGTACCCTGAAAATAGCATATGTATGCATATATGATGTATGTCCACGCGTCTCATTATTTTTTCTTAATTTTTAAAGGTTTTTAAATCAATTTATTTCCCTATTTTTATCCATAAAACCCCAATAATTATTTCTAAAATTATCATTTTTTGGTGATTCACTTGTTGAACTTTTATATTTATGCTAAGATTTAGCTAAGGGAATTTTTGCATATTTTTTACAAAATCATTTAGTATTTTTAAGGCTAAATTGTATAACTGCAACATTAGCCTCATTAGGATTTAATTGTGTTTATGTTCATAAAGATTAAGTCCAGTATTTTTAAATGGTTAATTATATGTCATAAACCATTTTAGCACTTTTAATTTATTTCCAGAAATCAATTTACTATTTTTTATAATTTTAATAGGGGAAAATTGGCTATTTAAATGATAGCCCAGTTACATTTCAATTATAGCCCAAAATTGACCCCAATTTTAACCCAATTTCCCTTGGCCCAATTCCTTTTAAATCCGACCCCTTACCCGTTTAAACAACAAAACCCGGTCTCCCACCTAACCATTTCAATCCCAGCCCTTGATCATTTAGATCAACGGCTCCCGTTCCCCCTAACCTTAATTAATCCCAAACGACCCCAAAACCCTATCATTTCTCACCTACTGCCGCCCTTGAACCCCCTTCCTCTCAAATCCTCTCTTCAACACCAACTAAACCCTAGCCATCGCCATCCTAATCCACCCTAATACCTACCTAATCTATGGCCTTCCGTGGTCATTTGAGGCCTGTACTAGCCTTCCATGGCTCCTATATGTTTGATTCTATGGTTTCATGACCAAACCTCGAAAGGATTTGGTCCAGTCCTTGCTCAATGACCTTTCTTCGGTCATCTCTGACCTTTCTCCTGCCAGCCATGGCCATTCGAGTCAGATCCATGACTCTCCTGGTTAGATCGGTAACTTTCAAGGCCTTTCTCGTTTATTTTGGATTTTCTGAAACCCTAATTTCTAAGATCTTTCTACTTCATTCAGATCTGCATTAGATCTGTACTCGCTATGACTTTCTTAAGTGTTTCTCGAAGGTTCTTTAACTTTCCTTCAAAAACGACCCTTCAACTTCCCCGATTAAGGTTTTTACTCTAAATTTTCTTTTCAAAGATCTTTGATTTTAATGTATTTCTGATTTTGTTATGATTTTGTTCATATTATTCTTCTATCTGAGTTAGCATGTTAAAACCCTAATTTCTTTTGGGTCTCATTTGAATCCTGAAGCTATTTGTTTAATGTGTACTTGTTTAACTAAGTTCCTCGTTCTTGTTTGACTTATTTGTGTTGTCATTTTTTAAAACTCGATTGTTGTTGAAAAGCCCTAGGTCTTTGGGTCTGAAATCGTTTGTTTGAGTACTTGACTTGACTGAAAGCTTTGTTTAAGACTTTCTTTTCTTTATGTGACTTATCTGATTTTACTATCTACACTATCGATTCAATGTGACTGGACCTACATGATTACTATGCTTCGAATGTTTGCTTTACTACTGAACCCTGGCTAATTTCTACCACTACTATATGCTTGTGATTATCTCTTTTGCAAATGTGCTTGGCCTCGCATGTCTGATGACCTTGTTCACTTTATTTATATGCTGAAGTTTCTTCCTTGATTGATCTTCATCTTGTAACTGATTTCTAAAGTTTCCCTTTTTATGAACCCTGATTTCACTCGCCCATTAAAAATTGATTGATTCTTTTCCCATTATTTTAATATTTACCTTGCTGAATTTATTTCCAAAATAAGCATATTTCTGTACTTAGACTTGATTACTTACTTAATGTTTTTACTACTTCTTTTATGGCAATAATCAGTCCGTCTCTAAACTGATCTCTTTCCTTATTTAAATCTGTTAGACAGTGGTTCCTTAATTAAAGGGAATCACTTGTATAATTGATTCTGACTGGAGATTGTTTCTATATTTGTATAAAAACTTTACTTATTACCTTCCTTCACTCGTTTTCAAAAAGGCTATAAATACCCTGCATCCCTCTTCTTTCAAACACACGAACACAAGGAACAAAAAACATGAGTTCAGAACACACACCTCACTAAAAACTCTCTTCTTTTCTCTGTTACTACTTGTATTGCTGCCTTGTCTAGCCGGCTGAAAGCCAAGGCTAGGCTGTGGGGCATTTGCTTACTTTTCTTTCTGCATTTGCTTCTTTACTGGTATGTTCTAATTAATTTTCCAGCATCAACAACAACATGTTTCCTTACTATTTCTCTCACTCTTTCCTGTTTCCTGCTTGTGTTTAATCAAGTTCCCTTACTGAGCATACTGTAATCTGCCCCTTTCTCTTCTGAATTACTGCTTTTCTTATGTACGAACTCTGTCAGTCACTTATTATGACTTATGAACCCCAAACCCCCATATCCCCTATGTGTTTGTATTCTTTGGTTGGTTTGGGGGCATGTAAGCATTAGACATTGCTGTGCATGACCCAAAACCTGACCCCTACTTAGGGTCATATGCTTCACACCCCCTCTATGTGTTGTCTTCTCAGGCTAGTATATGGGCATGCCAGCACCATCTATTGTTGTACATGCCCCAAACTTGGCCCCTTCCTAAGGTCATATACTCCCTGCAATGAATTCCCAAACCCATGACCCCTTTGTATGAAAGTGCTGATTTTGTGTAATGTTAGCTATACTACTACTATTTTCCAATCACCCTTACCCCTCCCTATTCTCCACTCAGTTTTAAATCTATGTTACTGCACTTCTACTATATTCTTAGACTTAGGTTTTGCCCCTCTTGTGTGAGCCTTGCCTTTGGACCCATGAGCTCCCTCCGAACTTGGACACATAAGGGCTGACTCTCCCACATTGCACTCATCTCTATCTGGTTATGCAAACTTGGGTGTAAGCACTGCCCGGGGTCCCTTCAGACCCTTAGGGAACTTTGACACACCCAGGTCTGAGAAAGGCTTTGAAGCAAGTTGGCATTTGAGGTGTTTTGTTCCATAACTCTGAGAGGAAGTCAGAATCAGGCTTCCTATGGTTGTTACTTCTTCTTTTTTTTTTTTTACATTTTTTTGATGTAATTAATTATTTTGGTTTGTAATAATTTGTAATAAACATTTGGGGTTGGTTAGTGAAAAAGGGCTGGGTAATTGTGCATGCTTAACTATTAGAAGGGTAGAGATCATGCCTTTAGGACCTGTTTTTGTTTTTCGTATGATTAACTCAGTACTTAGATAATATGCCTATTGCACTTGTCTTTAAAGTTTGCATGTTTAAATCTGCGTTTAGAGAACCTGTCTATAGGACCTGTTTTAAATTCTGCATTTAGACATCATGCCTATAGGAATTTCATGTAAATCTTGCCGGCTTCATTTCACCTTCAACTAGATATCATGTCTATAGAAATTAAAATCAGCAATAATTGATATCATGTCTATAGGATTTAAAATCAGCAATAATTGATGTCATCGTCTGAAACCAGTCTAGTCTTTTCCCTTTAAATATTTATAGAATTGTAACTTCTTTTCAAAATTAGCCCTTTAATGATTGCTTTGCAAACTCTGTTTTACTTTTATCACTTCCAAACACTTGTGTATTAAAATCCCCTCTTATTTGATCCTTATTTGTTTACTTGTTAATTGCACTAATTCAAAAAGAACAATTTGGCCGGGAACCACACTAGTGGATCCTGAGGGGTGCCTAACAGCTTCCTTTTAGGATAATTTCAAGCCCTTACCCTATCTTTGGTTATCAAACAAAATTAGAAGTGAACCTTATAGGTGTCCTAATGCACCTTAAATCATTAGGTAGCGACTCTTCAAATGCAAAACCCAGTTCCCGAAAGGAATGAGTTGTCCTATACCCAAAATGTCATAAACCCGATTTTCCGATGCAAAGAGGGAAAAAGGGGGCGCGACAGCATGGCGACTCTGCTGGGGATTTTTAGGGTTTTACCATTTTAGATTATTCTTGTGAATTTGTACCTCTCTCTATGCGCAATTATATGTTTAATTCCTTTCAGCATTTAATTTCTTCTTTAGAAGCGAAACTGACATGTCTTCCTTGTTTTCTTTC
Source organism: Nicotiana attenuata (assembly GCF_001879085.1). NCBI lineage: Eukaryota > Viridiplantae > Streptophyta > Magnoliopsida > Solanales > Solanaceae > Nicotiana > Nicotiana attenuata. The sequence goes on from NW_017670354.1 coordinate 780,590, forward strand.
CTTTATTGCTTTAAATTATGAAACTGCTGTATTTATCGCTTCCTTAATGTGCAAATACATGTCAACATGATTTCTTTTGAATTATTCATAATCATGCGCAACATCATACTCCGCTCGTGCCAAAACAAATACTATAGCAACGCTTACAATGAGTGGTTGTGCTCTTCCTATATCATCACCCCCTAAATTCGAAAAGGCATATTTGCGATAAAACTAGTCGATCAGTGGTGCAGTCGACAGCTCCAAGCCTTCCCCCTTGGGTTGTCCGCTCAAGGGTACCAGTCTAAAATCCCATAGAAACCTTACTCTGTTTAAACTGTGCATGCATCATGGTCAAACCTAGCCGAGTCAGTTATGTTGTCCACATAATGATCCTTTAAGATAGCCTCGTCCAAAAGTCCAGTGGGTTGCCCTAAACCCAAACGGACATCAACACGTTCTGTGCATTTATTTGGAGAACTAAATGCTTCGTGCTAATTGTTGATATTAAATAGTCGAGTCTGGTGGGGGTAGGCTCTAACCCTTCTGTTTTGCAGATAATGAGGCACGAAATCCCCAGATTCGGCATGGTCACCAACATCCATCCAAGACTGCTAAGCTGGTGGAAAGATCTTCACTCTGGTGATCAAACTCTCTTCCAGAAATATCTAGGAAATCTACCTTCCCTCCTGAAGATCCAACCAAATAACAAGATCATAGAAGCTGCCACACTGTTTTGGGATTGTAAAAGGGCTGTGTTTCGCTTTGGGGACATTGAAATGGCACCCTTGCTAGAGGAGATAGGAGGATTGGCCGGTCTAGTATGGGAAACTCCGGGTTTGCTAATGCCTGAGAACCGCAAAGTAGGGGCTTCCTTAAAATGATGGGTTTGAAGAAGAATCAAGAATTAACGTGGTTGAAGAATACATACATTCCTTTTGATTACTTGTATGAAAGGTACGGTCACATCAAATCTTACCGTACCTACTCTGGTGAGTTTTCCATCACATCTTTGGGACACATCCATCGTAGAGTTTTCGTCATTATATTCTGCTTCCTGGGTCTAATTGTATTCTCGACAAAGAAAGGCAGAATTCATACTAGGCTGGCTGTGGTAACCAAAACCCTTATGGAAGGGATTGATTGGCATGCGTTTAGCATCGTACCCATGATTATTGGAGACATATACCGAGCCTTGGAAAAGTGTCAGCGAGGAGAAAAACACTTTGAAGGTTGCAATCTATTACTCCAACACTGGCTCATGGAACATCTCCAAAGAGGCGAATATCGACAAGAAATCCGGCGTATGGACTGGGATGATCACATTGCTTTTCATCACCCAAAGCGAATGAATTACATCCCCGACATGTTCGCTCAGCCAGAGGATGCTAAAATATGGGTTGAGCTATTTGATAATTTGACCGAGGAGCAAATTCAGTGGATGTTCAATTTGTTTCCGACGGAGGAGTTCATCGCCCGATCAGGAGACACACCTTTCCTGATGCTGATTGGTCTCAGGGGGACACACCCTTACATCCCACTTCGGGTTATGAGGCAAGCTGGTAGGAAGCAGGTTATACCCAGGGTCGACAAGATGAGTCATTTCCGAGCTGACTTCCAAGAGCATGATAGTCCTTACAAATGCCAAGCTCAGCATATGTGGCACTGCAAGATCATAATGGGGAGAGATACCATCGAGCCAGACAGGTATCATGCTGGTTGCGCTCCTTTCTACTCATGTTGGTTGGAAGACAATCATGATAGTCTGGGCCAGCCAGGGTTTGCTCGAGGTCACAAAATTATAGATGAAGGGGCCGAGGCACAGGTCAAATACAACCAATTGCGCAAAAGAATCCGGGAGTAAGAAAGCGAGCACCTCGAGATATAAGAATCTAACCAGAAGCTAATTGAGGAATGGAAGGACATGGCTGTCAGTGCCAACAAGCGACTGGGATACTTGGAGCGAGGCATAATGGAGTTAGAGAGAAAGTTTCTCAAGAGAGTCGAAGACTGCCAAAATGCTGAAGGAACCGAAGGCGGATATCTGGCCAGGGCCTACCTATTGCTGGGACTTCGCGAGTTGGGGAAGCCGTTCGAAGGAGCCAAGGATGCCGAATCTGGGGAGGGTCCTTCTGGGACCAAATAGATAGGAGTTCATCTTTTCGCTTTATAAAATGTAATAAGGCCAATGGCCATTAGTGATTCTATTTCTTGCTTATTTAGTGTCGCTTTGGGATTCGTCTATTTTTACCAATAAAATGAAGCATTTAGCATTCTAAGTTCTCCAAATCAACTTGTTTCTAGGCCTACCTCGCGCACACAGGGGTCCCCAAATTAGGACACCATTTACATTCCCGCACTATGTGTTCTAATATTTCAATACTTCCTATAATCCTCACTAACTTGGTTACCTTTTTGTTTTATCTTTTGTTATTCCCCTCCCCAAAGGTTAGTCCGTACACTCTGGCAACATCATCCTATTCCACGAGATCTAGGGGCCCTCCACCCACTCCTCCTCTTAGTCCTGTCAAAAACAAGAACAAAGGCAAGATGGAAGATTTGAACAACGGCAGAAAGGAGAATTCAACTAAACGGGTAGAGGCCACTAATGGTCACGGTACTCAGGAAAATGTATCCCAACTTGAACAGAAATTGCTGAAATTCCGGGAAGAGCTCGACCAGGTTCGTAATCTGGCAAGCTTGTCATTTTCCCTCAGCACCCCGGATGTTACCTTTCCCAATGCTCAAAACCCTACACCACCTCAAAACATCCTGAAGCAACAGAATCATCCCGCTCCTCATACTATTCCACCGAAAACCCAATGCAACACCTGCCATACCTCAAACAACACCCCGTTGCTCATCCCAGAACTACAAAACTCCACAAATGACCACTTCCACACCCACCATAACACCCCCATCTACGTGGAGACCATGCCACACTCTACCCAACCCATCTCAAGCACACCCGAGTCTGATGATAAAGACTTGCTCATCAGGAACCTGGTTGAGGAACTTAAGAAATTGACTAGCCAGATTCAGGGCGTTGAAGGATACAAGGGAATTGAGGGGCTGGACTATGAAGATCTTTGCGTACAGCTCGATTTCGAACTGCCCGAGGGGTACAAACCTCTAAAGTTTGAAATGCTTGATGGTACAGGCGATCCAAGGGTCCATTTGAGGACGTATTGTGAAAAGCTGGTTGGAGTAGGGAAATACGAGAGAATCCGTATGAAGTTGTTCATGAGGAGTCTAAAAGGAGATGCGCTGTCTTGGTACATCAGCCAAGATCCAAAGAAGTGGTCAAGCTGGGTAGGCATGGCGTCTGACTTTATGGACAGGTTCAGGTTTAACACAGAGAACGCGCCAGATGTGTTCTATATTCAGAATCTAAAGAAGAAGCGTACAGAAACATTTCGCGAGTATACTACTCGCTGAAGGTCCGAAGCTGCTAAGGTCAAACCTGCCTTAGAGGAGGAACAGATGAACAAATTCTTTGTCCGGGCCCAAGACCCGCAATACTACGAATGACTAATGATGATCGAGAGCCACAAATTTTCCGACATTATTAAACTGGGTGAAAGGATTGAAGAGGGTATCAAAAGCGGTATGGTCACAAACTTCGAGGCCTTGCAAGCCACAAATAAGGCCTTGCAGTCTGGTGGTGTGTCTAAAAAGAGGGACGTAGGAGCCATGATGGTTGCACAAAGGACCAAATCTCCTATCAAGTACCAAACTTACCCAACACCTCCACTCACATATCAGCCCACTCCGAACTACCAAGCACCCTCACCGCCCACTTATCAATCACCTCCGCCTCCCATATATCAGCCTACTTTGCCCAGATATTCCCAACCCGCATATGTCTACCAAACTTACAATGCTCAACCATCCCACTATCAATCACCTCCTGCACGTCAGAACTTCCCTAGACCCCGACCAAATTTTGATCGCAGACCTCCCAAATAATATACAGCCATCGCTGAACCTATTGACCAGTTGTACGAGAGACTCAAAGCTGCTGGTTATGTCACCTCCTCCTACCACTCCTGAGAACCCTTCTCAGTGGATCAACGCAAACTAATCCTGTGCATACCACTCCGGCATGAAAGGGCACACCATCGACGAATATTGTTCTTTGAAAGACAAAATCCAGTCTCTGGTCGATAATAAGATTATTGTGGCAAAGGAACCCACTCCAAATGTCCGAAACAACCCTCTACCAGACCATAAAGGCGGGGGTATTCACATGATTAAAGTAGAGGATGATTGGGATCCCGAGGGATCCATAGGGTTGATCGCGGAAGGTGATGATCCAAAGAAGCCAACAGTTACTCTCAACCCCATCATAGTCCAGATCCAAGCATCTGAGGTCAGTGAGGTAGATGTGTCTATCCCTCTTGAGTTTAATGCAGCGCCATCAACAAAAGCACCAGCACCATTTGAGGTTGCAGTTTTGCCACCCAAAGAGCATGTCCCATTCGAAGTAAAGGTGGCCGCACCGATCCCAGTGGTGATGTACACCATGCCGTCATTCCATGCAAAAGCTATACCCTGGGATTACACAGCCAAGGCTAGGAGAAAAGGAAAGGTCAGGTTTGAAGAGACTGTTGCAGCACAAGGTATGACAAGAACTGGGAGAGTCTATACCCCAGAATACCTAGCTGAGTCCAGCAAGTAGGCCTCCAACCGGCCATTCATCATTGAGATGGGTCCAGACGATCTTTGGAGGAAAATACAGGCCAAGGAGTATTCGGTTATCGACCAGCTAAACAAGACACCAGCACAGATATCCATCCTCTCATTATTGCAGAATTCCAAGACACACAAAAATGCTCTATTGAAGGTACTGAGTGAAGCATACGTGCCAAGTAATATCACTGGCGGGGAAATGGCCAATATGGTGGGACAAGTATTAGAAAGCCATAAAATCACCTTCTATGAGGGCGAGCTACCACCTGAAGGGCTGGGTCACAACAAAACCCTGCACATCACCGTGCAATGCGAAGACTATTTCATCACCAGGATCCTGGTCGACGGGGTTCTAACCTTAACATCTGTCCTCTGGCGACACTCAAGAAGTTGGGCAAAGGGCTGCATGAGATAAAAGAAGGAGCAATCAATGTGAAAGCCTTTGATGGGTCTCAAAGGTCCACCATTGGGGAGATTAATCTATGCTTGCAAATGGGGCCAACCTGGTTCGATGTTGATTTCCAGGTGAAAGATGTGCCAGCATCTTACAACCTGATGTTGGGACGGCTATGGATTCACGCTGCTGGGGCCGTAGCATCAACACTGCACCAGGCAGTAAAGTTCGAATGGAATCACCAGGAGGTGATCATTCACGGCGACGGTAGCAACACCTTATACAGTCGCCAGACCATTCTAGTGATCGGAGGGAGAAGAAAGCTGGGCGGAGAAACCTACCACCACATCGAGTGGGTCAATGCTGTCGACAAAAACAAATGGCGGGACAACAAGATCGAGAGTATATTGAATTAGAGTGGGTACGAGCCTGGCAAAGGCCTCGGCAAAAACCTCCAAGGAATCGCTAAACCCATAACACTCAAGAAACATGGCACCACTTTTGGCTTGGGGTACGAATACACTTGGGAAGAGTTCAACAACTGGTCGCCACCCTGGCGCGGCCCTTACTACCCACTAGAGCAGTCGATACCGCGTTTGGAGCAGACTTTCCAACAGGCAGGCATCGTCTATGGAACGGACGAAGAAGAAGCGCTTGCAGTAGTGAAAAACTTGTTTTTAAAGGACAATATCATGGACTGCTAAGATATTCTCGAGAAGGAGGGGGAGGAAGGCCCTTCTATACAGGCTCTAAGCAAAGGAGCACGCCTCAATAACTGGACTATCAGGACAACCAGAGTCCGGCGAGCCTCGGGGTAGCAAGGCTAAAACGAGCATCATGCACTATTTTTTTTACTAGATGATTTTCTTTTCGCATTTTTACTCCCGCAATAAGTTCTTCAATGTTCAAAACTGTTATGAAATTTTTCAAAGCATTTCGACTTTTCTTATGAATCAACACTCATTATTATTTTTTTCTCACAATACTTTACTTATACAGCATTATTATTACTTATCTTGATGAATCAATGATTGTGACATGCAATGAGACAATGCAACAAACGGACATTGATTCAGAAGAAGATGGCATACCCGAAGAGATTGTCAAAGAAGTGGAGAACTTTGAGAACAGACCTAAGTCCAACCTGGACGAGACAGAAGTTGTTAACTTGGGAGATGCAGAAAACGTCAAGGAAACACGAATCATCATTCACTTATCGCCATCGGAAAAGATGGAATACACAGAATTTCTAAGGGAATATGAAGACATATTCGCCTGGTCATATGATGACATGACTTGACTGAGTACGTCTATTGTGGCCCACAAACTGCCAACCGATCCGACATGTCTGCCGGTAAAGCAAAACCTCAGTAAATTCAAGCCTGACATGAGTTTGAAAATCAAGGAAGAAGTCACTAAGCAAGTCAAAGCTAAGGTTCTCAGGGTAGTAGAGTACCCGACATGCTTAGCCAACATCGTGCCAGTGCCAAAGAAGGACGGGAAGGTAAGAGTCTGTGTTGACTACCGGGATCTCCAATCGGGCTAGTCCGAAAGACGACTTCCCTTTGTCGAATATACACATCCTGATTGAGAATTGCGCCAAGCATGAGCTATAGTCATTCGCGGATTGTTTCGCTGGTTACCATCAGATCTGGATGGATGAAGAAGATGCTAAGAAAATGGCTTTCATTACGTCATGGGGAATGCATTGTTGCAAGATGAAACCATTCGGCCTGAAGAATGTAGGGGCCACCTACATGAGGGCCATGACTACCATTTTCCATGATATGATACACAAGGAGATAGAGGTATATGTGGATGACGTTATCATCAAATCCAAGAAAGCCGCTGACCACATAAAAGATCTGAGGAAATTTTTCAACAGATTACGGAGGTACAACCTGAAACTGAATCCCGCAAAATGCGCATTTGGGGTACCCGCTGGGAAATTGTTGGGATTTATTGTGAGTCACCGAGGAATAGAACTGGATCCATCAAAGGTCAAAACCATTCAAGAACTACCACCGCCAAAGAACAAGAAGGATGTGATGAGTTTCTTGGGAAGACTTAACTACATCAGTCGGTTCATAGCACAGTCTACAGTCATCTGTGAGCCAATCTTTAAGATGTTGAAAAAGGACGCCGCTACCAAATGGACCGATGACTGTCAAAAGGCCTTCGACAAAATCAAGGAGTACTGTCAACGCCACCAGTCTTGGTCCCGCCTGAGCCAGGTAGACCCTTATTACTCTACCTTGCAGTGTTGGACGGAGCTTTCGGTTGCGTTCTGGGGCAACATGATGAAACTGGAAGAAAGGAACAAGCCATTTATTTTCTCAGCAAGAAGTTCACCCCGTACGAGGCCCGATATTCTCTTTTGGAGCGCACCTACTGTGCTTTGACTTGGGTGGCTCAGAAGCTAAGGCATTAATTCTGTGCCTATACTACATATCCCATATCAAGGATGGATCCTTTAAAGTACATCTTTCAGAAGCCCATGCCCACTGGCAAGCTAGCCAAGTGGCAAATCCTGTTGAGTGAGTTCGACATTGTCTACGTAACTCAGAAAATGGTCAAGGTATAGGCACTGGCATATCACCTCACCGAGAATCCCGTGGATGGAGAATACGAACCCCTGAAAATGTATTTTCCTAATGAAGAGGTATCATTCGTAGGAGAAGATATTGCGGAGTCCTATGATGGTTGGAGAATGTTCTTCGACGGAGCAGCAAACTTCAAAGGAGTTGGCATAGGAGCAGTCTTGGTATCAGAAACCGGTCAGCATTATCCAGTGTCAGCCAAACTCAGGTTTCCCTACACCAACAATATGGCCGAATACAAAGCTTGCATCTTGGGGCTTAAAATGGCCATTAACATGAACATTTAAGAGCTGCTAGTAATTGGAGATTCAGACTTACTTATACACCAGGTACAAGAAGAATGGGCAACCAAGAACTCCAAGATACTCCCGTATCTGCATCATGTACAGGAATTGAGAAAGAGGTTCACGAAGAAGGAATTCCAACATGTTCCCAGAGTCCAAAATGAGTTTGCCGATGCATTGGCTACCCTATCAACCATGATACAGCATCCCGACAAGAATTTGATTGATCCCATTCCGGTGAAAATTCATAATCAGCCTGCTTACTGTGCCCATGTTGAGGATGAGGCCGATGGAAAACCTTGGTTCCATGATATCAAGGAATATTTGACAAAGGGAGAGTATCCGGAGCCTGCCAATCATACTCAGAAGCACACACTTTGGAGATTGTCTAACAACTTCTTTCACAGCGGAGGAGTCCTTTATAGGAGGGCTCCTGATTTGGGATTATTAATGTGTGTCGACGCAAAAGAAGCATCCAAGCTGCTAGAGGAAATTCATGCTGGGACCTGTGGTACGCATATGAACGGTTTTGTTTTACCAAAGAAGATACTCCGGGCTGGTTACTTTTGGATGACTGTGGAGACAGATTGCATCCAGTATGCCCGAAAATGCCATCGCTGCCAGATACATGCAGACATGATAAAGGTACCTCCAAGCGAGCTCAACACAACAAGCTCAGCATGGCCGTTTGCCGCCTGGGAAATGGACGTCATCGGACCAATCAAGCCTGCCGCTTCCAACGGACACAGTATTATCCTTGTGGCAGTTGACTATTTCACCAAATGGGTCGAAGCATCATTTTACAAAGCCGTAACTAAGAAAGTCGTGGTAGACTTTGTCCGCGACCACATTGTTTGTCGATTCGGTGTTCCAAAGTCAATCATTACTGATAATGGCTCCAACCTCAACAGCGACCTGATGAAGGCTATGTGTGAAATTTTCAAGATTAGCGACAAGAATTCCACAGCCTACCGGCCTCAAATGAATAGAGTTGTGGAAGCTGCCAACAAGAATATCAAGAGGATATTAAGGAAAATGATAAAAAAGCATAAACAGTGGCACGAGAAGTTAGCATTCGCTCTATTGGGGTATCGCACCACAGTCCGCACATCAATCGAGGCAACCCCCTATATGCTAGTTTATGGTACAGAAGTCGTCATTCCTGCCGAAGTAGAAATTCTTTTCCTAAGGATCATACAGGAAGCTGAGCTCGACGACACAGAATGGGTGAAAAGTCGTTTTGAGCAACTAGCTCTTATTGATGGAAAGAGGATGAACGCAGTTTACCATGGTCAACTCTATCAGAACAGAATGTCCAGAGCCTTCAACAAAAGAGTCAAGCCAAGACAGTTCACACCGGGACAGCTGGTGTTAAAGAAAATTTTTTCGCATCAAGATGAAGCCAAGGGGAAGTTCTCTCCCAACTGGCAGTGTCCATACATGGTTTACCGTGTTCTAACAGGAGGAGCCCCCATACATGCAGAAATGGATGGAGAAGTTTGGCCAAAGCCGATCAATTCAGATGTAGTCAAACGCTACTATGTGTAACCTTTATGTTTTCCATACATGATGTAATTGAACTACGCCTGACCTGATTCCCGTTTAAGAGGGGATACGTAGGCAGCCCTATTGGTTCGGTCATAATTCAATAAAAATTTTATTTCCCTTCGAAATTGGAAACTGGGGCAGAATTTTGAGGAGGACCCTCAAAATTCCAAAGTAATTTCAGCCGATCGCCGCACGAGCAGCAGTCAGAAGCATCAACACATTAAACTGGGGCAGAATATTGAGGAGGACCCTCAAAATTCCATAGTAAGAGAGGTTGCAATGTCCTGAACCACGTCACAATCGTCGGTTCATCTAAAAGTTATTCTTAATTATATACTTATGTCATATTTTTACGAAATCATGCACGTTTATTACTGAAATTGCCTTGTTTAGCAACGCTACCCCAATGATACAAATGGTATCACCAGATCAAAGCCGAGCAGGTCAAGCAGAGCCAACAGGGATACGAACTAACCTCCCTCCTTTTACAAACTCACGATTTTTCTTTGGATGCTGGCACTTGGATTACGAAATCATCAAACATATTATACACTCACGAGACAAACATTATTCAGGAATACAACTCTCAGAACCGTTGCACTTACCAACATCTGCTATCTGCACACACCAGTGATATTCCGTATGTCACAATGTCCCCAGCAATCACAATGTCGCAATCTACTATCAGCTAAGAAAACTCTACTACCATTGGCCACTTTATTTCTTGCATAAGGCTACTATTATGCCTTCCGAGACTAAACGTTATCTCCATCTGCATTTTTGAATTGCATATGGCTACTATTCTGCCTTCCGAGAATAAACACTGTCTCCATCTGCATTTTTGCATTGCATAAGGCTACTATTCTGCCTTCCGAGACTAAACGTTGTCTCCGTCTGCATTTTGCATTGCATATGGCTACCATTCTGCCTCCCGAGGTTAAGCTCTACCTCCGTCTGCATTTTGCATTGCATAAGGCTACTATTCTGCCTTCCGAGACTAAACGTCGTCTCCATCTATAATTTTGCATTGCATAAGGCTACTATTCTGCCTTCCGAGGGTAAGCTCTACCTCTATCTGCATCTGCATTGCATAAGGCTACCATTCTGCTTTCCGAGGTTAAGCTCTACCTCCATCTGCATCGGCATTGCATAAGGCTATCATTCTGCCTTCAGAGGTTACCTCTATCTGCATCTGCATTGCATAAGGCTACCATTCTGCCTTCCAACTTGCATAAGGCTACTATTCTGCCTTCCGAGACTAAACGATGTCTCCATCCATCTGCATGGCTGAAAGATCGCCTCATATCGCATTTGCATGGCTGAAAGATCGCCTCATACAGCATCTGCATGGCTAAAAGATCGCCTCATACCGTATTTCATGGGCTGAAAGATCGCCACATACCGCATTTCATGGGCTAAAAATCACCTCATACCGTATCTGCATGGCTGAAAGATCGCCTCATACCGCATTTGCATGGCTGAAAGATCACCTCATACCACATCTGCATGGCTGAAAGATCGCCTCATACCGCATCTGCATGGCTGAAAGATCGCCTCATACCGCATCAGCATGGCTGAAAGATCGCCTCATACCGCATTTCATGGGCTCAAAGATCGCCACATGCTGCATTTCATGGGCTGAAAGATCGCCACATACTGCATCTCATGGGCTGAAAGATGGCCAAATTATCCAAAGGCATCATCGTTCGGAGGCAACATCTTCATAGCCCGAGAACACCATGTCATGAGCTGAGGACCTCCTTTAATCCTTTTGCATATCATTATTCAAAGGCATCATGGTTCGGAGGCACCATTTACATGGCCCGAGATCATCATTTCATAGCCTGCGATTCCTTTATTATACGTTTCATGGCCCAGGACACCATGGTCTGAAGACGTCATCGTAACCGTCCAAAGACAACATTCATGGTCCGACGGGAATTTGCATCATGTCTAAATTTACGCACAATATATGCTTTGTATTACTTATTTGCAGGTAAACCGGCAAGCAACAGCCGTCCTGACAGGAGCATTTCCGCTCCAATGCCCGCAACCATATCAAACCTAACCATTCTAGTAAGCCACTCATTCATCCAGCCCAAAAATATTGCGTCCGTTCTTGGAAAGTACCCGTCGGCATACTCCGCCGACGGATCCTGAACTACATATGGCCTGATTCCTGTAAAACCAGGGATATGTTGGCAACTCAGAAGCCAGAGTGCGGCCTAAACCTCTTCAAACCGTTTCGCTCAGTCAAAATTGGCCATCATATCTTTACCCGACAACTCTTTCATCCTTCCCGGGTAAAGAGGGGCAGCTGTTGATACCCAATTTTTCCCTATATATATATATTTTAATATTCAAAGTACCCTCAAAATAGCATATGTATGCATATATAATGTATGTCCAAGCGTCTAATTATTTTTCCTTAATTTTTGAAGGTTTTTAAGTCAATTTATTTCCCTATTTTTATCCATAAAAACCCAATAATTACTTCTAAAATTATCATTTTTTGGTGATTCACTTGTTGTACATTTATATTTATGCTAAGATATAGCTAAGGGAATTTTTTCATATTTTTTACAAAATCATTTAGTATTTTTAAGGCTAAATTGTATAATTACAATATTAGCCTCTTTTAGGATTTAATTGCGTTTATGTTCATAAAGATTAAGTCCAGTATTTTTAAATGGTTAATTTATTTCCAGAAATCAATTTACTATTTTTTATAATTTTAATAGGGGAAAATTGGCTATTTAAATGATAGCCCAGTTACATTTCAATTATAGCCCAAAATTAACCCCAATTTGAACCCAATTTCCCTTGGCCCAATTCCTTTTAAATTCGACCCCTTACCCGTTTGAACAACCCAACCTGGTCTCCCACCTAACTATTTCAATCCCAGTCGTTGATCATTTAGATCAACGACTCTCGTTCCCCCTTACCTTAATTAATCCCAAACGACCCCAAAACCCTATCATTTCTCACCTACCGCCGCCCTTGAAACCCCTTCCTCTCAAACCCTCTCTGCAACACCACCTAAACCCTAGACGCCGCCACCCTAATCCACCCTAATACCTACCTAATCTATGGCCTTCCGTGGTCATTTGAGGCCTGTACCAGCCTTCCATGGCTCCTCTGTGTTTGATTCTATGGTTTTATGACCAGACCTCGAAAGGATTTGGTCCAGTCCTTGCTCGATGACCTTTCTCCGGTCATCCCTGACCTTTCTCCGGCCAGCCATCGCCATTCGAGTCAGATCCTTTACTCTCCTGGTTAGATCGGTAACATTCAAGGCCTTTCTCGTTTCTTTTGGGTTTTTTGAAACCCTAATCTCTAAGATCTTTCTATTTCTTTCTGATCTGCTTTAGATCTGTACACGCTATGACTTTATTGAGTGTTTCTCGAAGGTTCTTTAACTTTCCTTCAAAAATGACCCTTCATCTTCTCCGATTAGGGTTTTTACTCTAAATTTTCTTTTAAAAGATCTCTGATTTTAACGTATTTCTGATTTTGTTATGGTTTTGTTCTTATTATTCTTCTATTTGAGTTAACATGTTAAAACCCTAATTTCTTTTGGGTCTCATTTGAATCCTGAAGGTGTTTGTTTAATGTGTACTTGTTCAACTAAGTTCCTCGTTCTTGTTTGACTTATTTGTGTTGTCATTTTTTAAAACTTGATTGTTGTTGAAAAGCCCTAGGTCTTTGGGTCTTAAATCGTTTGTTTGAGTACTTGACTCGACTGAAAGCTTTGTTTTAGACTTTCTTTTCTTTACGTGACTTATCTGATTTTACTATCTTTCAACTCGACTATGGCTGAAACCCTAACTTTTCAAAAGATTTCCTCACCTGCTACTGTGAGACCTTTGCACGTTTCCGATACTCTGTTTTTTGCACTATCGATTCAATGTGACTTGACCTACTTGATTACTATGCTTCGAATGTTTGCTTTACTACTGAACCCTGGCTTATTTCTACCACTACTGCATGCTTATGATTATCTCTTTTGCCAATGTGCTTGGCCTCGCATGTCTGATGAACTTGTTCACTTTATTTATATGCTGAAGTTTCTTCCTTGATTGATCTTCCTCTTGTGACTGATTTCTAAAGTTTCCCTTCTTATGAACCCTGATTTCACTCGCCCATTCAAAATTGATTGATTCTTTTCCCATTATTGTAATATTTACCTTGCTGAATCTATTCCCAAAATAAGCATATTTCTGTACTTAGATTTGATTACTTAATTAATGTTTTTACTACTTCTTTTATGGAAATAATCAATCTGTCTCTAAACTGATCTCTTTCCTTATTTAAATCTGTTAGACAGTGGTTCCTTAATTAAAGGGAATCACTTGTATAATTGATTCTGACTGGAGATTGTTTCTATATTTGTATTCAAACTTTACTTATTACCTTCCTTCACTCATTTTCAAAAAGGCTATAAATACTCTGCATCCCTCTTCTTTCAACCCACGAACACAAGGAACGAAACACTTGAGTTCAGAACACACACCTCACTAAAAACTCTCTTTCTTTTCTCTATTGCTACTTGTGTTGCTGCCTTGTCTAGCCGGCTGAAAGCCAAGGCTAGGCTGTGGGGAATTTGCTTACTTTTCTTTCTGCATTTGCTTCTTTACTGGTATGTTCTAATTAATTTTCCAGCATCAACAACAACATGTTTCCTTACTATTTCCCTCAATCTTGCCTGTTTCCTGCTTGTGTTTAATCAACTTCCCTTACTGAGCATACTGTAATCTGCCCCTTTCTCTTCAGAATTACTGCTTTTCTTATGTAAGAACTCTGTCAGTCACTTATTATGACTTATGAACCCCAAACCCCCATATCCCCTATGTGTTTGTATTCTTTGGTTGGTTTGGGGGCATGTCGGCATTAGACATTGCTGTGCATGGCCCCAAACCTGACCCCTCCTTAGGGCCATATGCTTCACACCCCCTCTATGTGTTGTGTTCTCAGGCTGGTATATGCGCATGCTAGCACCATCTATTGTTGTACATTGCCCAAACCTGGCCCCTTCCCAAGGTCATATACTCCCTGCAATGAATTCCCAAACCCATGACCCCTTTGTATGAAAGTGTTGATTTTGTGTAATGTTAGCTATACTACTACTATTTTCCAATCACCCTTACCCCTCTCTATTCTTCACTCAGTTTTAAATCTCTGTTCCTGCACTTCCACTATATTCTTAGACTTATGTTCTGCCCCTCTTGTATGAGCCTTGTCTTGGGACCCATGAGCTCCCTCTGAACTTGGACGCATAAGGGCTGGCCCTCCCACACTGCACTCATCTCTATCTGGTTATGCAAACTTGGGTGTAAGCACTGCCCGGGTCCCTTGAGACCTTTAGGGAACTTTGACACACCCAGGTCTGAGAAAGGCTTTGAAACAAGTTGTCATTTGAGGTGTTTTGTTCGACAACTCAGAGAGGAAGTCAGAATCAGGCTTCCTATGGTTGTAACTTCTTCTTCTTTTTTACATTTTTTTGATGTAATTAATTATTTTGGTCTGTAATAATTTGTAATAAACATTTGGGGTTGGTTAGTGAAAAAGGGCTGGGTAATTGTGCATGCTTAACTATTAGAAGGGTAGAGATCATGCCTTTAGGACCTGTTTTTTTTTTTTTTTTGTATGAGTAACTCAGTATTTAGATAATATGCCTATAGGACTTGTCTTTAAAGCTTGCATATTTAACTCTGCATTTAGAGAACTTGTCTATAGGACCTACTTTAAATTCTGCATTTAGACAACATGCCTATAGGATTTGTCTTAAGTTCTGCATGTTTATTACCACACTTAGACACAATGTTCTTAGGATCCTATTGGTTATAATCCGGCATCTAAAATTAGTACTTTTTCATAGAAATCATGCCTATAGGAATTTCAAGTAAATCCCGCCTGCTTCATTTCACGTTCAACTAGATATCATGTCTATAGAAATTAAAATCAGCAATAATAGATATCATGTCTATAGGATTTAAAATCAGCAATAACAGATGTCATCGTCTGAAACCAGTCTAGTCTAAAATCAGCCTAACTCTCACTGTTCTGAACTAATTTTCAACGACTCTCTCCCTTCCTATTAATACAGTTTAGAAAGCATGTTATAGAATCTTAAATCATTTATTCTAGAATTTGTTACTGCTTTGCCCCATTCTGAATTGGTAATAGATATCGTGTTTATAGGATCTCACCCAAACACCTAGGCAAGCCTTAGGTGATAACAATAATAAAACTGAATTCGCCTTTGTTAATTAGTAATTGCTACAACCAGCAGGCAGGCCTGATTCGGACTTCTTATCTGAGTTATGTAATAAATTGGTCTGCTTCAACAACTGAAACTCCCCTGTCTTAGTACTTTAAATTCTGGCCTTGATTATGTTTAAGTCATGCTATTTATGTGCTTTGCTTGAGGAGGTATACATGAGCCTTTTGGGGTGTTTACATGTTCCCCCTTAATGTGTAGTCCTATGTGTTTTGTATGTCGCCCTAGCTTTTTCACCTTTTTGAAACCTCAATGTCGGCCTAATATCCCTACCCTTTAGGAATAGTAGTCCTATGTGCCTCCGGGTCTGATAGGAATGGGACGTGTAATAGCATGCAATAGTGGTCGAGACCAATCTGCGCTTTAGTACCTCGACTGGGTGGGAAGGATAGATATGGATATGATGACCGGTGCGCTAATACCACGTGTAGCCCCTCTTTCGAGGAGTGATTACCGGGTATTGCATTGATGTGATCCACATTGCAAATAAACCTAGGACCTCCCCCTCCTCTTTCTTTCCCTTTAAATATTTATAGAATTGTAACTTCTTTTCAAAATCAGCCCTTTAATGATTACTTTGCAAACTCTGTTTTACTTTTATCACTTCCAAACACTTGTGTATTAAAATGCCCTCTTATTTGAGCCTTATTTGTTTACTTTTTAATTGCACAAATTCACAAAGAACTATCTGGCCGGGAACCACACTAGTGGATCCTGAGGGGGCCTAACACCTTCTCCTTAGGATAATTTCAAGCCCTTACCCAATCTCTGGTTATCATACAAACTTAGAAGTGAACCTTATAGGTGTCCTAATGCACCTTAAATCATTAGGTGGCGACTCTTCAAATGCAAAACCCAGTTCCCGAAAGGATTGAGTTGTCCTATACCCAAAATGTCATAAACCCGATTTTCTGATGCAAAGAGGGAAAAAGGGGGCGCGACAACCTCGTCACTACTTCACCAAGTTTAGTCAAGATACTTACTGAGTACATGGTATCAGTTGTACTCATAGTATACTTCTGTACCTTGTGAGCAGATCTTGGAGCCATGTTACTATGGGAGATGAAGCCTTGCATTAAGGTCGTCTCATCGTTCCAAATTCAAGCTACCTCTTGTTCATGGTAGTTTATGACTTTAATTTTGTTTATGAAAATTTCAAACAGATATTGTACTTATTCTTCTTATCGATTTTGTAAATATAAATTATAGTAGCTCATAACTTGTAATACTAGTTATTGGGGTAGTTGTATTAACTTTAGTTGCAGTTTTTAATATATATTGTTGTTTTCTAAGTTTAGCAGTAACTTATATTGCTTGTCTCACCTAGCGGGTTGGGTTGGGTGCCATCACAACTTGGTGGGGTTTTTGAGTCCTGACAGTCACCGTGCGTAAACGTCGTTTCACATAATACATATATACAATTTAGACCGAATCCTAAGGGAATTCCCCCACATAAGGCAAGATACTTACCTCGAATAGCCCCAATCAATACTCTAAAAATACTTTTCCTTTCAAATTCACCTACGCTCAGCTCAAATCTAGCCAAAATGACTTAATAATATCAAACAATGCAATGGAAAACACTTTCAATTAATAAAGTTTCAATCTTTACCAAATTTCAAAAACGTCAACAGAAGTCAAACCTAGCGCCCGGTCAAAACCTGAGTCGAGGGGTTGATCTAGACTACCCATAGCCCCGCGTGTTTAAATATATGATTAGCTTTCAAAACCAAGCCAGATTCAATTCTCAAATCTCACATTTTTATTTTTCAAAACATAGTAAAAAAATCCTCAAAAATTCCCTTCAAATTTTATGCTTTTGATATTAAAATCCATAAGTAATCATGTTATATTATCAAAATTGAGTGAAAATCACATACCCAATAGCTATGTGTGAAAATCTCCTCCAAAAATTACCTCCCACCGAGCTCCGAGTCACAAAATGTGAAATAATGGGCTTAAGTCCCGAAATTCCTACTATATGTTCAGCTAAAGAAGTCACATTTGCAACCAGAGGTTTGCAAATACGACCTCCGCAAATGCGACCCAGGGATCAAAAAAGTAAAATATTTCTACCCAAGTACGACCAGAGGTTTGCAAATGCGACCTCCACGAATGCGACCCAGGGATCAAAAAAGCAAAATATTTCTACCCAAGTACGACCAGAGGATTGCAAATGCGACCTCCGCGAATGCGACCCAGGGATCAAAAAAGCAAAATATTTCTACCCAAGTAATATTGCAAATGTGACCAAAACATCGAATTGGCAAAGTCAGCTCATGTTGCAAAAGCGGCCAATGGATCGCAAATGCGATCAGCCCAGCCCAACTTCCCCCCTTCGG
Organism: Nicotiana attenuata; assembly: GCF_001879085.1. Lineage (NCBI taxonomy): Eukaryota > Viridiplantae > Streptophyta > Magnoliopsida > Solanales > Solanaceae > Nicotiana > Nicotiana attenuata. Next base: position 798,709 of record NW_017670354.1, read on the forward strand.
AATTGTGAGACTAGCTTTCCAAACGCGAACCCTATCGCCCCCTAGCCCATTTTGCAATTGTGAATGGTACCTCGCAAGTGCGAGGCTCACCAATGCGAACTGGTTCTCGCATTTGCGAGACCTCAACACCAGCACACTAGAAAAACTAAAATAAGTCTAAAACATTCTGAAACATGTCCAAACTCACCTGAGCCCCATGGCTCCACATCAAATATCAACACAAGTCTAGAAACATCATATGAATTTGCTCGCGAGCTCAAAATACCAAAATAACATCCAGAACTACGAATCGAATACCAAAATGCATCGAATTCATAATGAAACTCAAGAACTTCTAATATCACAACAAAGTGTCCGAGTCCTACTAAACCAACTCGGAATGATACCAAACTTTGCACACAAGTTTCGAATAATAAAATAGACCTATTCCAAGTCTCGAAACCAAAATTCGAACCGAAATCCACAAAGTCAACCCATGGTCAAACTTAGGAAATTTTCTAAACCTTCAAATTACTAACTTTCGACAAAAAGATCCATTTCATCCTACGAACCTTTATATCAATTTGCGACATACGCCTAAGTCCAAAATTACCATACAAACTATTGGGACCATCAAAACATCGTTTCGATGTCGTTTTCATAAATGTCAAACTTGGTCAACACTTCCAACTTAAACTTCCAAACATATAAACCTCCTCGAAACCCAACCAACCATCCCTACAAGTTATATAACCACAATTACACATACGGGAGGCTTCAAAATGGAAACAGGGCTCAAATACGCAAAATGACTGGTCGGGTCATTACACCTCGTAAGGGGGTTTGTGTATTTTTGTAAGTTAGAAGAAAGTAAGAGTAAGTTGAAACACCATTATATAAGGGACTTAAAACATTACGCCGACCAAATGTTCGACGAATTGATCGAATGGCTTGAATGGTTTTTTGTTGCTAACATGAGGTTTCTTTTATTATTATTATTATTATTATTATTATTATTATTATTATTATTATTATTATTATTATTATTATTATTATTATTATTATTATAGATCGAAGCTGTAAAGGAGCATCTTGATCGTCGTAATATGACATCTATTAGGATCGAGGAATGTAAGGCTATTCTTTCTTTCGCCGCTATAGCACGACTTCCGCTTATTGTTTCTCTATATGAGCTATGAAGTCTAAAGTTTACGAAAGCATATCTACTACATGTCATAGGTTCTATAAGTTGAGTAAGAGATACGCCATGTGCTTATAAGTCGATACTTAATATGGTTGTTCTATTCATAAAATTAAGCTTTCCAGAATTACTGTTATTGGGGCTTATAGTACTTCACTAAACTGAATTGTAATTAAATAGTTGTTCTCAGATTCTTAAGAATGTAAGAGCATTCAAGCATCATTGTCAAGTATCATAGACTTTCCATTCGTACAAAGGACGGTCCTATTCTTATTGTTACTAATTTTCTTATATGTTAGGTCTCGGTAACCAAGTCCCTTTGTAAGCATCATGTTCTTATTATTGAAGAACATTCTATAGTTATCGTACCTCTTTGGTTACCAAGATCTTGAAAGTGATCTAGCTTCTAATGTTACTAAGTCTACACGTTTCTAAACTATTGTTAAATGGTCGTAAATCATACTTAAGATGAATGATATAGATGGTTTCTAAGGTATTGTGGAGGGGCTTTAAAGCATTATAAATGATGAATCATGTGAGTAGTTTCAGATGTTTGTCAATGGCTCATAGGTCCCATTGAGGATTATATGTATGAATGGCTCCTAAAGTATCATTAATGGATTATAATTCCTACTTAAGGTAAATTACATCGATAGTTTCCAGATTAGTGATATGTGGTAACAGTACGTTAAGTAGGATGAATTTGATAAGGAGCTTTAGTTGTTCGATGATGGATTATAGTTCCGAGTTAAGGTGAATCATATCGAGAGGTTATGTATTACCGTTATAGGATTAGGGTAGCCTATTTAAGATGAATTATAATGATGGCTTCCAAAGTATTGCTAATGGAGTATAGGGTGTTACATTAGTTAAATCATATGGATAGTTTAGGACTATCCTTATCAGGATGTAGATTGTCACATAAGCTAAATTTTATTAATAATTTTTTTCAATCATCGATGGGTTGTAAGTTCTTATTAAGATGAATCACGCCGGTATCCTGCAAGCGACCATTTATGGGTTATAGCAGAATATTGTTGATAGATTGTCGGTTATTGGTAATGGGTTATAGTACGTTATCTAAGATGAATCATATCATAGCTTTAAGGTGATCGTTGATATGTTATAGATCTCTACATAAGGTAAATTGTATCGACAGTTCTAGATTATTGGGTTATGGTGTAATGCTTAAGATGAATGGTGTTACTAGCCTTATGTGACGGTTATGGATTATAGATCTTATGTAAGATGAATAATATCGTTGGCCTCCAGGATTACCATCATTGAGATATAGCACTCTACTTAAGATGAACTGTATCAAAATAGATGTTCTAGGGTTTTTTCGGAGAATAAGATCATTTAAGCAATATTGTGAAGTGTCATAGATTGTCTATTAGTATAAAAGGTTGCTCTACTCATATCGCCATTGAGGATTCTTATGCATTATGTTCAGACGACCTAGTCTCTTTATAAGTATCAAGTTTCCATAGCACAATGTAGAGTTCCTTGTGCTTGTCGATGATGTTAGACTCCCTTTCATAGAAGCTTATATGTCATACGTTAAGAAAAGTGTATCCACAAGTTTACAGTTTCAATAGATCATATATGTGTTCAGATTCCAAAGGTCTTGAGTTAACGGTCATAAGGGAATTAGTATGTAAAGGCCCTATCTTTTGCCCCCTTTTGGCATGAATCTGCCTTAATAGAATTTTTTCTAAGGGAAAGCTTAACGAAACATCACGTTTAAATACTCCACTCATGATATCATCTAGGTTCATTTATTTGCCTTTGGTGTTGTTCTATGTTCTATAATTAGAATATATATATATATATATATATAAAGAGAGAGAGAGAGTAATAGAGATAAGGAGGAAAGAGGATTGGATTTTGAGAACATTGGTATAAGGATAAGCATTCGGTGACAATACAAAGAACCACTTTTAATAGAGATTCCACCTTTTTGTGAAGCATTCTATTGTCATTCCCATCATATCCAAGAAAGAGTATAATATTCTTTAACACTCGTATCACTCGTCATTGTCAGAGGAAAGAATCCTTCACCCTCTTCAATATTGGGTGAATCTTCCCCTCTATTAACATTTATTGCCATTTAAAGTTATTTATGCATAGACTTTCCACATACTATTACATCCGACCATAATTACTGCCAGCATTTACACTCAACTACATTTTCTATTCATGTTATCCATCCCAGATCTGGAATTATTATCCTTCACTAGGATTTACCCGTTATCTTCTTGTCTAATCGGTTTAACAAAAGGTGTCATACTTTTTGGTCAAACAATTTGGCGCCGTTTGTAGGGACTTTCTAGTTAAAATTTTAGTTTCTTCTAGACCTAAAAAAATGCAAAGAACCTACACTTGTGTACACAAATCTAACGTGGCAGGCAACAGAGAGGAAAAGAGTAAAGCAATAGCCGACCTCATCACCAACCTCCTCCACACCATCAACTAAATCAATGAAACGGAGGGTGAAAACATAACACCAGATACCTCTCCCAAGCGAAACAGCTCACCCCCTCCTCAAGGCAGCATCACAGCCTCACATGAAAAAGGGGCCTCTACGTCCACGATGGAAAAGGCACTACCGGTAGTGAGAAAGCTGCTCGAGGCATGGTTGACGAGCACATTGACCAGCATTCTCGACAAGCCCGCTCAAAGGTCGAACCAAGAAGATGCAGGAGTTGGCGTTGCGTCAGCGACATACGAGCAACACGCCCCCTACAACAGGTATTACTCATAATGTTTGTGGTGCAAGTAACGAAACCCTCACAACCATTCTAAGGAAAATGGAGGAGATGGAGAACGAGAACAAAATGCTCCGCGACCGAATGAAAGAACATCAATAAAGGGTAGACAAAATACAGGGCGCCCCAAAACTCCAACCAAAAAGGGACGCCGGTCGGTTTATTGAGCAGCCATACATCGACGAAGCTGCACAACATGCAATATCCAAAACCTTCAAAATGCCACCGTACCTAAAAATATATGACGGCACAATGGACCTTGAAGATCATGTGACTCATTACGTCACCGCAGTAAAAGGCAACGACCTCGCCAAAGAGCAAGTATCGTCCATCTTATTAAAGAATTTCAGCGAAACCCTCACCGGGGGCGCACTCACTTGGTATTCATAACTGCCCGCACACTCGATTGAGATATTAGAAGAGATGGCCGACAAATTCGTAACGGCCCATGCCGAAGCGAAAAAGGCAGAGGCAAGAGTAAATGACATATGTTCCATCAAACAATCACCCGAAGAGGGACTAAGGGACTTCCTTGCTCGATTTAACAGAGTAAGGATGACCTTACCAAACGTATCCGAAGGAATGGCCGTGGCAGCCTTCTAAAATGGGCTGAACAGAAACGGTTCGAGGGCGACCAGAAAACTACTGAGCCGCCTCATAAAATATCCCCACTTGGGATGAAATATACAATGCTTATTGCGCCAAAGTTCGAGCTGATGAAGATGATCTAAATGGGCCAACCCAATGGTTAACTTCGGTACAAGCCGAGTCCAGAAAGGACCGGAGAAACGACAACATGAGAGTTCTAGTAGGAACTCGACCTAATCGAGAAATACATCAGCCCTACGTTAGAGGAACCCTCATGCCGCCCCCTCGCCATGATGACGACCCGTTCAGGCCACGAATAGGAACCCACCGAAGCGAGAGAGGTATGCCCCCTTTGCTATCTGCTCACAATTTCTGTGTTTCCCCATCAGAAATAGTCTACGCACTAGAGAAGCTAGGCACAAAAGTGAAGTGGCCACAGAAGATGAGGTCCGACCCGAGCACCAGAAAGTCCACTAGGAGCGCGGTCACAAAACTGAGGACTGCATCGCCCTAAGACAAGAGGTCATGAACATGCTTCACCAAGGACACTTGAAAGAACTTATGAGCGGCCGAGAGAGAGCCAACTTCGCCCGAGGAAGAGAATTGCACCAGGGACCTCCCAAACCACCTTCCCCAGCTCGAACCATTCAAATGATCAACGGAGGGGGTGACGATGCATCGATCAACAGCGTTAAGTTCACTACCACCCACAAACTCAAACGATCGATCACTCATGGACGGTACGATGAACTCGAAGAAATTATCATCTTCGATAAGTTGGATACCCACAGTTTTGTCTTTCCTCACTATGACGCACTTGTCATTACTTTATGCATTTTAGATACTGATGTAAAGCGTATTATGGTTGTGGATGGGAGTGGCGCGTGCATCATCTGCCCTCGAGTTCTCGCACAAATGAAGCTCGAGGATAGGATAGTGCCACACTGTATAATACTGACGGGATTTAACAATGCAATTGAGCGGACATCCGGAAAAATCACACTGCCCGTTCTGGCCGGCGGCGTCACTTTGGAGACCACTTTTCACATCATGGACAAGGATATGGCATACAACGCCATCATATGCCGACCTTGGATACACTTCATGAAAGCCGTCCCTTCCAGCTTGTATCAAGTCGTCAAATTTCCCACAACTTGGGGGGTATTCAACATTCGAGGAGAACAACGCACTGTCCAGGAATTCTATCGCATCGCCCAAGACTGCACACACATCCAACAACTGAAAGGTAAAGCTAAAGAAGCATAGAAATCAATAGGGTCGAGGCCGAGCAGGGACGAAAAAGATGTGATCAAAGATCCCAAAGTCGTAGAAGATGCAGGATCTATCATAGAAGACCTCGACCCCGTCCAACCCGATGATAACGACCACAACAAGAAAGCTTTCATCGGCCACAAGCTCCAGGAACTAGGTAAATTCCATAAATTTTTAAAAAATAACGTAGACCTGTTTGCTTTTTCCCATGCAGACATGCCAGGTATCCAAAAGGAGATAGCAACACACAAACTGAATGTCGACCCATTCCACCCTCGGTGAGACAAATCAGGCAGAAATTCAACGCCGCCATAAATGACGCAGTCTGCGAAGAGGTAGAGAAGTTGTTGGAAAACGGCTCCATCAGAGAGTATCCTTAGTGGGTCGTCAATGTGGTTATGGTGAAAAAGAAGAACGGGAAGTGGCGGATGTGCGTGGACTTCACAGACCTAAACAAAGCCTGCCCGAAGGATTCGTCTCCACTTCCTCATATCGATCAACTCATTGATGCAACGGCCGGTCACGAACTACTCGGCTTCCTAGATGCGTACTTGGGTTATAACCAGATCCTTAGAGAAGAGGAAGACCAGGAGAAACCACCTTCATTACCCATCAGGGAACGTACTGCTACAGAGTGATTCCTTTCGGACTGAAAAACGCAGGGGCAACGTATCAGAAGTTGGTGAGAAAAATGTTCAAAGACAAGCTTGGCAAAACAATGGAAGTCTATATCAATGACATGTTGGTCAATTTGAAAAGAAAGGAGGATCACATCGACCATTTAAGAGAGGCCTTCGACATACTCAGACGATACATTATGAAATTGAACCCCGAAAAGTACGCCTTTTGAGTAACCTCGGGAAAGTTCCTCGGTTTCTTGGTATCAAAACGAGGCATCGAGGTCAACCACGACCAAAGCAAAGCTATAGAAGGAATACCGGAGAACCTGACTAGTGAGAAACAAGTACAGAAGCTGACCGGCTGCATAGCCGCTCTGTTGAGGTTCATCTTACGATCCTCCGATAGATGCCATAAATTTTTTAGCGTACTCAAGAAAGACAATGGACTCCGATGGAACTCCGAATGTGTCGAAGTCTTGAAAGAATTAAAGGCATACTTATCTTCTCCTCCACTACTCGTCAAGGTCGAACGTGGTGAGTGTCTCCTCGTCTACCTGGCCTTGTCGGACGTGGCCGTGAGTGCGGTCCTAGTCTGAGAAAACAAAGGTACGCAATCTCCAATCTACTATATTAGCAAAACTTTGATTGACGCTGAAATGAGGTACCCGCACCTCGAGAAGCTAGCCATGCCCTGGTCATAGCTTCACGAAAGCTTAGACCCTATTTCCAGTGCCATCTCATCTCAATGGTCATGACTTTCCTCTAAGGAGTATCCTACACAAACCCGAGCTGTTGGGTAGGTTGGCCAAATGGGCCATAGAACTGAGCGAGCACGATATAACCTATTAGCCGGGAACGGCGATAAAGTCGCAAGTAATTGCCGACTTCGTCGCTGATTTCAGTGCAAAAATAATGCCCAAAGTCAAAAGGGAAGCCGCCAATACTTCCCCAAAATACACGACCTATGTATTCTGTACACCAATGGTGCCTCAAACGTGTCAGGATCTGGATTGGGACTCGTGCTCGAGGTCCCAATAGGCGAAACAATTCACCAGTCCATACAGTGCCCTAATATGACTAACAATGGGGCCGAGTATAAGGCCGTGATTGCAGGATTCAAATTGGCACTCAAGTACGGAGCACGAAGGGTAGTCCTCCGATGCGACTCATAACTCGTCCTCAATAAAGTCACAGGGACTTTCCAAATCAAGAAGCAGAGGCTACAGAAATACCTGGCCAAAATATGCAAACTGTTACCCGAGTTCGATGAATGTCGGCTTGACCAAAAACCGCAGAATATCAAAGCGCACGGTTTTGTCAAATTGGCGACGGTAACCGAAAGCATAACCGGAGAAGGAAACATGGTCACTCTCCTCCACTCATCGATCGATCAAACCGAGGTACGAACCATAAATCTAACTTGGGACTGGCGCAATCGTGTTGTCACATATTTGCAGGACAGAGTGCTTCCAGACGATAAAAAAGAAGCCAAAATGCTTCGAATGCAGGCGGCCAGGTACAATGTCATCAACAACGACTTGTATAAAAGAACGTATGGTGCCCCCCACCCCCCCGAAAAAATGCTTAGGCCCAACCAGACGCGGCGCGTCCTCGAGGAAGTTCGTATAGGTCACTGCGGAGCTCATACCGGTAATCGAGCTCTTGTCAGATGCCTCATACGAGCAGGTTACTACTGGCCCACCATGAAAAAAGAGGACGCCGACTTCGTAAGAAAATGTGAACAATGCCAAAAATACGCCCCCATGATCCACCAAGCGGGCGAACACCTCCACTCAGTCACCTCGCCTTGGCCTTTCACCAAATAGGGGATGGACATCGTTGGACCCCTCCCAGCAGGACAAGGTAATGTACGCTTTCTTTTAGTTTTAACTAACTATTTTTCCAAGTGGGTGGAAGCAGGTGCGTTCACCCAAATGCGCGAGCAAGAAGTTATCACCTTCATATGGAGAAATATTATGTGCCATTTCGGCCTCCCCAAAGAAATCACTTGTGACAACGGGCATCAGTTTACTGGAAAAAAGATCGTCGAGTTCTTCGAGAAATGGCACATCAAAAGAATACTATCCACGCCATATCACCCCGCGGGCAATGGGCAAGCAGAGTCCTCCAACAAGTCGATATTGAATATCATGAAGAAGAAGCTCGAGAACACCAAGAAACTGTGGCCAGAGTTGTTGCCGGAAGTGCTATGGGCAGACCGCACAACGCCAGTTACAAGCACAGGGGAAACACCGTACACACTGGTCTATGGGAATGATGCAGTAATACTGGTAGAGGTCAGAGAACCAAGCATAAGGTACTCACATAAGAACGGGCCGACAAACGGCGAGAGCAGGAAGAAAGATCTCGATGAGGTCGAGGAACAAAGAGACATGGCTTACATAAGGACGGTCGCTCAGAAACAACAGGCAGAATGATACTACAACAAAAAGCCAAGATCAGACCGCTCAAATCCGGAGACTACGTACTTAAAGCCAAAACACAGGCAAGCAAAGACCCTCGAGACGGAAAGCTAGAGACTAATTGAGATGACCCATATAAAATCACGGAGGAGAAAGCAAAGGGTCATTCAACCTAGAAACGATGGAGGGGAAGCTATTACCAAACAACTGGAACATCGCCCGCCTCAAGTACTTCAACTTCTAAGGAAAGATGTTCTCCGAGCCGTACTCTTTTTCCCTCACCTGAGTTTTGTCCCAATTGGGTTTTCTTGGTGAGGTTTTTAACGAGGCGACAAGGAGGACATCTCAAAGTTTAAGGCTCGAGCAGGTTCGATTGCAAGTTGGCAAGTTCATTGCTCGACCCCTCGAATACTTCTCCAGGCCGAACAATAAAGGGACTAGATAGACTGGGACTAGAATACCAGCCCGTAAAGCGTCTAAACTACTCCAATATATATATATATATATATATATATATATATATATATATATATATATATGAAAGCAAAGCATACAAACACATGATTCTCGCCTGTCTCCGCCAATTTTTAACTCCACGCCAATCAATGCACTCACATTCGACCTTGTTCGAATCAGATAAGAGTCAGTATTCGACCTCGCTCGAATTGACTCACATTCGACCTCGTTCGAATCGACTCACACCGACCTCGTTCGAATTGACTCACATTCAACCTCGTTCGAATCAACTAAGAGTCAGCATTCGACCTCGCTCGAATCAACTCACATTCGAACTCATTCGAATCGACTAAGAGTCAGTATTCGACCTCGCTCGAATTGGCTCACATTCGACCTCGTTCGAATCAACTAAGAGTCAGCATTTGACCTCGCTCGAATAGACTCACATTCGACCTCGTTCGAATCAACTAAGAGTCAGCATTCGACCTCGCTCGAATTGACTCACATTCGACCTCGTTTGAATCAACTAAGAGTCAGCATTCGACCTTGCTCGAATCGACTCACATTCGACCTCATTCGAATCAACTAAGAGTCAGCATTCGATCTCGCTCGAATCGACTCACATTCGACCTCGTTCGAATCAACAAAGAGTCAACATTCGACCTCGCTCGAATTAACTCACATTTGACCTTGTTCGAATTAATTAAAGTAACATTCGACCTCGTTCGAATTAACTCACATTCGACCTTGTTCGAATTAATTAGTGACATTCGTCCTCGTTCGAATTAATTACGAAATACATTCGACCTTGCTCGAATTATCGCAAATCGTCCTCATTCGAATTAGGAAAGAATTGTATTCGACCATGCCCGAATTCAACTCATACTCAACCGGACTTAAGTTTGACTGACAAGTTAACTTCGTTTGAGTAAATCATGACGACATGGGACTCCACCCAGATCCAATCAAAGATATACTCGACCATGTTCGAGATAACACATGCCGATAACTCTTCTAAAGCAACTATTTGAAGGAAAACATTCGAAGAAAAATAAAAGACCCGGTAACGTACAACAAAGGGTTATGATCATTTCATTCCAAAAAAATATCTTACAAAGGGCCAGAAAGACGCCCACAAAAAAGAGAAAAGACAAACAAAGACTACTAAAATATTACTCGGCAGCATCGCCCCCAGCATCATCTCCACCATCGCCCTTGCCATCGGAGTATTCATCATCGTACCAAGCACCTGACTCAAGCCCATCCAAACCATCTTCACCATAACCAGTCCCCGACGTAGCAGGATCGTAACCACAAGCGACCCGAGCTGAGCGTGCCTTAGCATGAACGTCTTTGAACTTGGCCTCAGAAGCCCTCCCCACCGTCATCAAGCCCTTGAATATGTCTAGTTGAGCCTCAGCATGAATCCACTTCTCGTACGAATCCCACGAAACATCGGGATAAGGGGAAGCATGAGATGAAGACGATCGAGCCAACATCTACGTCTTCTCGGCCTCAAGAACGACGATCTGCTTCTTTAGGTCCAAAATATCTTTCAAAAGACCACCAATCCGTTCGTTAGACCTCACCTCCTTGAGTGCAACTGTCTCAGCATCATTTTCCCGCTCAAATCTAAGGACACGAATAGCATCCTCCAATGCCGCCACCTTGGCCAAATCCGCCACCCTGGCCTCCTCGACCATCTCCGACTCTGCCACTTTCACGACCCCCTTGTTCACTCAGCCACGACCCCCTTGGAGATCGACACACTCAGCCACGAGCCCCTTGTTCACTTTGATCTCGTCCAACTTAATCTTGAGAGCCCCCTCGAGCTCGGTACATTTGCCGATGACTCTCACAAGCTCATCGTCTTTCTGCCTTAACTCCTCCCTGAGAGATTGGAAATTACCTTTCACACCGAATCGAGCACGCATCTCACGGTACTTGGCATGGTATTGAAACCATTTTCTTGAAAACAACCTTCCGCTTCTCCTCTCAGCTGGCGCTCTTGATCTCTAAAATAAGAGTCTAAAAGAGAAAAAGAGCCTAAAAGAATCAGTAAGAATAAAAAGGAGAAAAGAAGCAAGGTACAAGAATGAAAATAAGAATACAAACTCACCCGTAAAAGCCATTCCAGATATGCCTAACGACAAGTCGGCATCCTTAAATGAGTCTTGCTCTCGGCACCAGAATAAAGAGGAACCAAAGATGGGACCACACTCTCAGTGTTCGTCAATAGGCCGCAGTCCAAGGGAATGACTATAGAACGAGTGGATCCATCTGTTCTCACCTCAACCCTGGTAAACCCCTCATCGAACTTCCTTTCTTCCTCGAGGTCAACATCAGAACCGGACTCATAGTCATCTACGGTCACACCTTTTTCCCTCTCCTCGACAGATGAAGGAATGTCGACCGGCTCGGACGTCAACGGATCACTCCTCGGCGCGATCACGGAAACCTCTGGTAAGGGAGCAATCTCTGCATCTGGAACCGAAATCTCAGCGTTCGAAGCCACGTCGACCTCAAGTACGGACACGACTAGCCCTGGCTAACCCCTCGTTGACCCTTCGCCCCCTACTACCCCGCCTTCAACCTCTACTCGTTGCCATTTTAACGGAACCACTTCCTCATTGCTTGGCGACGACTCGTCCACCAAATGCAGTAAAGAAGAAGTCAGAGTCTCTGTTGATAGGGCAGCCGCCCGATGGCCGGGCCTAGACGATGTTGGGGCCTTAGAAGAAACAACGGTCCGTGCAGACTCGTCTACAGTCACAGTGTCTAGAGACCTGGTCGTGGTACCCGATTGATGAAAAGTGGGTGTGGGAGCCTTCACTTTCTTCGGAACCCTTCAACCTAACAATAAGGAAAAACTGCGTAAGAGAAAAAGAAAAACGATATCAAGGTCGAAGTGACTGAAGATCGAAACTTGACTCACCGGTTGAAGAAGGTTTACACCCAAACTTCTTATTGACGATGACCACTCATGGATCCCTACCGTGTGGGGTAAAATTTGAGCCACCCAGTTGCAAATATCGGTGACCAACGTAGGAGGCCCCTTCTCAGCTGCAGCACAAAGAATGATTAAGTCACCAAAGAGAGACAACAATCGACCAGTTAGCAAAAATACTTACAGGCAAAGTTCCACTCCTCGAGGAATTTGCTAGGGTTCGCCACCACGTGCTCGGTTATGACGTAGAAAAAGTTGACCCAAAATTCACGATTGGTCTTATCGTCCATTTTCACCACCAGTCCCTTGGACCCATAATGGCGAAGATGTATCATCGTACCCCAGTGAAAGCTTGGTGCGAAAGGATGTAGCAAATGGCGGATAAAAATTCCACGGTTGGCCAACTCCGCGTACTTTATCAACATAATGAAAAGTTTATAAATATAGGGAGAGAGATGGGCTGGATAGATGCTGTAATAGTGGCAAAATTCCTCCGCTAATGGGGGAAGAGGAAGAGAATAGCCCACTTGAAACGGGTATGCATAAAATGCGCAATACCCGAGATGATGAATATGGATCACATCGCTCCTAGCCGGGACCAAATCGATGTGAGCATAGATGTCGTACTTGGACCAAAGCTTGGCAAGGTGGATTTATTCCATTTCAAACTTTACAGGCTCATGCTCTTCCGCAGGTGACTTTGAGAAATCCAACCCGGTCCTGTCGTTACGGGGAACGATCCCCTCTACTGTGGGAAAGCTATCATCCTCTGTGACAATGGCCTCCCTTTCATCACGATCGGGCATGGACACTAATAACGGGTTCGGGCTAAGAATCTCCTCGGAATTGGAAGATGCACTAGCCTTATGATTGTATATACGCGAAGGAACTGTAAGTGAAGAAGAAATAACAATAGCAAAAGTTGGAGAAGATGCAAGTTCAGAAAAATAAGAGAGGAAGATATGCAGGTTCTAGAGACTGGAAGGTGTAAAGTTTCGTTCAAAAGGTTTCCCCCTTTGTTTATAGAGAACACCAACACACGAATCAAGAAAAGTAACCTCAAATGCGTTGAGATCGAAACAACAGGGACACAGGAAATGATGCAACGCATCAGGAAAATGCGTAATTATGACGCGTGAGGTTGTGACGTCATTATTAACCAGTATCATTAAGTGTAGCTCTCAAAGAGCCACGTCACCCTCTCGATGACGACTACAACTACTCGACCTCCCCATCCAAATTTCTCAAAACTGTGCTAGTGAAGTTTGCTTATCAAGGCACACCAAAAGACGACCTCGATAAGTGGAGGGACTAACTGTATGGGCAAAAATGCGACCAAGGAAATTTTGTACGAAGAAGTGACTATCGTGACGACGGTAACTCATTGTAGGAGGCCTGACCGAGGTCGATAAGTGGTTAACAAGAACGAGCCATCGTGTGGCTCATCTAGGTCGAATTCGAGTAGCAGGAACAGAACTAACGACTAGTATGGCCTTGGAAGTTTCAAAAGGAATATTCCCTTGAATATTCTCTCTGTTTTACGTTAGGGTTCTTTGGGAATATCCCCCCCCCCCCACATATATATATATATCTGTGTGTGTGTGTGTGTGTGTGTAGTAAGATAGATAAGGAGGAAAGGGGATAGGATTTTGAGAAGTACACTAGTAATAGGACAAGCATTCAGAGAAAATACAAAGAACCACTTTTAATAGAGATTCCACTTTTTTGTGAAGCATTGTATTGTCATTCCCATCAGATCCAAGAAAGAGTATATTATTCTCTGACACTCGTGTCACTTGTCATTGTTAGAGGAAAGAATCCTTCACCCTCTTCAATATTAGGTGTATCTTCCTCTCTATTTACATTTATTGTCGTTTAATGTTATTTAATGCATAGTCTTTCCACATACTATTACATTCGGCCATAATTACTGCTAGCATTTACACTCAACTATATTTTCTATTCATGTTATCCATCCCAGATCTAGAATTAATTATCCTTAACTAGGATTTACCCGTTATCTTCTTATCTAATTGGTTTAACAAAAGGTGTCATACTTTTTGGTCAAACAGGCTTATAAATCAAATAGGAATTATAGAACTCTAATAAAGCATCTTGTAACGTCCCAGCCGGTCATTTTAGTTGTAGCTCTGTTCCCTCATTTACTGCTCTTTTTTGTATTCTACAGCTGATATATAACTTACCGGGTTAGTTGGTTCGGGCCCAGAGTGATTTCAGAGTGAATTGAGACACTTAGTCTCTTATTTGAAAGCTCAAGTTGGGAAAGTCGACCGGATGTTGACTTATGTGTAAATGATCTTGGATTTGAATTTTTATGGTTTTATTAGCTTCGTTAGGTGATTTTGGACTTAGGAGAGTGTCCGGATTGTGATTTGGAGGTCCGTAGAAGAATTAAGCTTGAAATGGTAAAAGTTGGAATTTTGGAAAGTTTGACCGGGAGTGGAATTTTTGATATTGGGGTCGATTCTGATTTTCGGAAGTTGGACTAGGTTGGTGGTGTCATTTATGACTTGTGTGCAAAATTTGAGGTCAATCGGATGTGATTTGATAGCTTTCGACGTCGTTTGTAGAATTTGGAAATTTCAAAGTTCATTAGACTTGAATCTGTGTGTAATTCGTGTTTTTATGTTGTTTGAGGTGATTTGAGGGTTCGAATAAGTTTGTATCGTGATTTAGGACTCGTTGTATGTTTGGTTGAGGTCCTGGGGGCCTCGGGTTGATTTTGGGTGGTTAACGGACTTGGTTTTGAGTTGGTGAAACAGATGAAGTTTTGCTGCTACTGGTGTAACCGCACCTGCGGAGGGGGAATCGCAGGTGCGAGCCCGCAGAAGCGAAAAAAAAGAGGCTTGGCAGTGGCCGTAGGTGCAAGGTCCTTTTGGAACCAGCGAGGCCGCAGATGCGGGCCTGTTGCGCAGAAGTGCTTTCGCAGAATCGGATAGGGTAGCGTAGGTGCGGTAGCTAGGGACTTAAGTGGTTTCCGCAGAAGCGGAGGAATTATCGCAGAAGCGATTCCGCAGGTGCGAAAATATGGCCGCAGGTGCGAAAGGCCTGAGCAGAATGTTTACAAACGAGGGTTCGCGATTTTTGCTTCATTTCAACATTTTGAACTCAGACTTAGGCGATTTTTGAGGGGGTTATTGAGGTAAGCTTCTTGTACTCAATTTTGATCAATAGTCTTATTTCCCCATTATTTTTCCCACCTAGATTGTGCGGTATTGAGGTGAAATTTGGGGGTTTGAGGCTAGGGATTTGGAGAGTGAATTTTGGGGATTTAAATGGCCATTTGGTGTCAGAATTTGATAAATTTGGTATGGTTAGACTCATGAGTGAATGGAATTTCGGATTTTGTGACATTTTGCAGATTTCGAGGCGTGGGCCCGGGGGCCGGGTTTGAGCTAATTTCAAATTTTGGCTATAATTTAGTATTTTTCTTATGGAATCGATCCCTTTTGCCTATATTAATTGTACTGTATTTCCTCTGGCTAGATTCGGTACGTTTGGAGAATGATTTGGGAGGCAAAGGCATTTTGGAGTAGAGTTTTTCCCGGATTGAGGTAAGTAACACTTTCATTCTTGGTTCTGAGGGTTCGAAACCCGGAATTATGTGTTATGTGATTTGTATTGAGGTGAGGCACATTCCAAGTGATGGCGTGCGGGCGTGCACCGTGAGAATTGTGACCTGGTTGACTGCATGGCAATGTATATTGGTTCTATCTTGTTGATATCCGTGTTTTCATCATGTGATAAAGTAATTGAGCTATCAATCATGCTAGATATCATGTTTAGGCTTTCTGCCGGTACCGTTGGGACCCATAGTAGTCGTTTCTTGCTGTCATCTTACTTATTTTATTGATATTTCGACTCTGTCATATCCATTAATTTCATATCATATCTCAGTCTCAGTTATTTTTTATTGATACATCATATCATTGTTTTCGGGTTAGTTTTCATGACATTGTAAGCCCGTAAGTGAGACTAGAGAGATTGATGACTGAGTGAGGCCGAGAGCCTGATTGTGAGTGACAGTTATGGGATTGGGCTGCACGTCGCAACGGTTATACTGATTTATGATAGCGCTTGGGCTTAAGGAGCCCCTCTGGAGTCTGTACACACCCCCAGTGAGGGCGGTTGATATTACTGAGGGATGCATCTTCCCTGGACATGGATCTTGCCCGAAACATTTGATACCTTGAGATGGATCTTCTCCACGGGCTGGATATGCCTTCCTGGGTACTGGGTGACTAATGGTCAGTGATGTATATATTCCGGGATGGATCTTCCCTAGGCCGTATGGGCCATATACAGTACCGAGTGATTGAGCATTTGAGAGTGTGAGCAAATGACGCTGTCAGCTTGGTGCATCACATACAACATGTGCATTGGCATGTAGAAGTAGGAGAGTTATATTATTCATCGTTCATATTTGATCTATTTTACTGTTTTGAGCTATCTATTTTACTTGAAAGCATGCCTACGTTTCTGCACTGTTATTTTTATTTGACACTATGCCGAATTGAGTTTGTTACCACCTTTCAGTCCAAAGGATGTTCTTTTTACTTAGTGAGTTGGTTGTACTCACGTTACACCCTGCAGCTCGTGTGCAGATCCAGGTCCTTCCGGTCACGGCGGCTGCTGATCGAAGAGTCAAGATTCGGAGACTGTCGAGATAGCTTCATGGCGTTCGTAGGCCTTGACTCTCCTTCATTAGCTCTATCTGTATTTCACTTTTTATTCCCTAGAAACTGTAGTAGACTGTATTCTGGTATAGACGCTCATATACTTTGTGACGCCCCAATTTTGAGATAAATTGTATTGTATTTCGGATTGTTTCTGTTTTCAAAAAGGCTTTAATTAATTGCTTCCATCTTTATTTTCAATGTTTTTACTTTGTTGAGATGTTGCTTTCCTAGTTCCACGATAGGCGCCATCACGACAGTTGATTTTGGCTCGTGACAAGTTAGTATCAGAGCCTAGGTTATATAGGTCTCACGAGTCATAAGCAGGTTTAGTAGAGTCTTGCGGATCGGTAAAAAGACGTCTGTACTTGTCTTCGAGAGATTGCCAAACCCTTAGGACACTTCACATTCTTGAATTCTTATCGTATGAATCTGTTGATTTTGGTAACTAAACTTTTGTTATTCTATTCTCTCATAGATGGTGAGGACACGTACTATGGGGCAAGATGAACAACCACCAGAACCACCAGTCAGGGCCGCGAGAGATCGAGGTCGCAGTAGAGGCCGCGGCAAGGGTAGAGGTGCAGGTCGTACAACAGCTAGGGTAGCACCTGCAGATCCACCAGCTGCCCCAGTTCAGGAGTAGGTCCCAGTTCTGGATGATCCTGTGGGGCCTACTCAGGCACCATCTGTGCCCATTATGATTCCAGGCCTTCAGGAGGCCTTAGCTCAGATTTTGACTGTATGCGACAGTCTTGCTCAGGCGGTCTCTGTTCCGGCCGCACAACCACTTCTCAGGCCGGGGAAGGTACTCAGACTCACGCCACCCGTACACCAGAGTAGGTGATGTAGTGACTCCAGACACCAGGGGCGCTACCAGCCCAGCCGGTGGCAACTGCTCAGGCCCATGAGGTTCCTGTTATGACTAATGATGAGCAGCGGAGACTGGAGAGGTTTGGTAGACTCCAACCTCCATCTTTCAGCGGGGCAGAGTCGGAGGATGCCCAAGGTTTCTTGGACAGGTGTCAGAGGATTCTCAGTACAACAGGTATTTTGGAGACCAGTGGGGTCTCGTTCACTACATTTCAGTTTACTGGAGATGCCTTTAACTGGTGGGAGGCTTATGAGAGGCGTAGGCCGGTCGGTGCAGCACCACTTACATGGAAGGATTTATCCGTTCTCTTCTTGGAGAAGTACGTGCCACAGTCTCGTAGAGAGGAGCTGTGCAGACAGTTTGAGCAGTAACATCGGGATTATATGACTGTGATGCAGTACGAGATGAGATTTTTTGAGTTAGCCCGTCATGCAGTTTGGTTGGTCAACACTGATTCGGAGAGGATAAGGAGGTTCATCGATGGTTTCACATTTCAACTACGGGTGCTTATGACTAGAGAGAGGGTGTTTGGTGCTACTTTCGATGAGGTTGTTGACATTGCTTGGCAGATAGAGTTGGTCCGCATCCAGCAGCGGGAAGAGAGGGAGTCCAAGAGGTCTCGTGGATCAGGTAGCTTTAGTGGTGTTCCTTCTGGAGGTTAGTTCCACCACGGCAGGGGTCGTCCCTATAGGCATGCTCAGACGGCTCATCCAATTCACCGTGGTGCATCATCTGGCCATGGTTCACACAGTTCCTAGCAAGGTCACTCATCTCTCAGGAGGTTCAGCTCGGTAGTGGAGTCAGCCTACGACTTCAGCACCAGTTACTTCACCACCTGCCCAGCCAGCTCGAGGTGGAGCTCAATCATCTAGGGTTCGCCCTAGAGGGGGAGGCCGATCAAGTGGCGGTCAGGCCCGATTTTATGCACTCCCTTCTAGGCCAGATGTTATTGCTTCAGACACAGTGATCACAAGTATTGTCTCATTATGTCATCGAGATGCTTCTGTAATATTTGACCCTGGTTCCACCTATTCATATGTATCATCGCATTTTGCTCATTATCTGGATATACCCCATGAGTCTTTAGCTTTATCTATTCATGTATCTATGCCGGTGGGCGAAACTATTATTGTGGACCGTGTGTACCGGTCGTGTGTAATGACTATTGGGGGATTGGAGACTAGATCGATCTCTTGCTGCTTAGTATGGTTGTTTTTGACGTGATCTTGGGTATGGATTGGTTGTCTCCATGTCATGCTATTTTGGATCATCATTCTAAGACTATGAAGTTGGTGATGCCGAGGTTGCTACGGATTGAGTGGCGAAGTTCTTTGGACTATGTTCCCAATAGAGTGATTTCATACTTGGAGGCCCATCAGATGGTTGGGAAGGGTTGTTTATCTTATTTGTCTTATGTGAGGGATGTTGGTGCTGATACCCCTGCTATTGATTCTGTTCCGGTGGTGCGAGATTTCCCGGATGTGTTTCCTACAGACCTGTCGGGCATGCAGCCCGACAGGGATATTGACTTGGTGTCAGGCGCTCAACCCATTTCTATACCTCTATACAGTATGGCACCGGCTGATTTGAAGGAGTTGAAGGAGCAACTTCAGGAACTCCTTTGAGAAGGGGTTTATTAGGCTTAGTGTGTCACCTTGGGGTGCACTGGTTCTTTTCGTGAAGAAGAAGGATGGTACTATGAGAATGTGCATTGATTACAGGTAGTTGAACAAAGTCACAATCAAGAACAAGCATCCGGTGCCGCGTATTGATGATCTATTTAACCAGCTTCAAGGAGCGAGGGTGTTCTCCAAAATTTATTTGAGATCTGGGTATCACCAGTTGAAGATTCGGGACTCGAACATTCTTAAGACCGCTTTCAGGACCTGTTATGGTCGTTATGAGTTCTTTGTGATGTCTTGTGGGCTGACCAATGCCCCAGCAGCGTTCATGCATCTGATGAACAGTATATTTCAGCCTTATCTCGACTTGTTTGTTATTGTGTTCATTGATGATATCCTGGTATACTCTTATAGCCAGGAGCAGCATGCCCAGCATTTGAGGATTGTGTTGCAACGGTTAAGGGAGGAGAAGCTTTATGTCAAGTTCTCCAAGTGTTAGTTTTGGCTTAGATCAGTGGCGTTCTTGGGGCACATGGTGTCCAGTAAGGGTATTCAGGTAGATCCGAAAAAGATAGAGGCGTTTCAGAGTTGGCCCAGACTGTCCTCGGCTACGGAGATTTGGAGATTTCTAGGGTTGGCTGGTTATTACCATCGCTTCGTGCAGGGTTTCTCGTCTATTGCATCTCCCTTGACCAAATTGACCCAAAAGGGTGCTCCTTTTAGGTGGTCGATTGAGTGTGAGGAGAGCTTTCAGAAGCTCAAGACTGCCTTGTCCACGGCTCAAGTTGTAGTTCTACCATCAGCTTCTGGTTCTTACACAGTATATTGTGATGCTTCTCGAATCGGTATTGGGTGTGTTTTGATGCAGGAGGGTAAAATGATTGCTTATGCTTCATGCCAGTTGAAGCCTCATGAGATGAACTGCCATGTTCATGATTTGGAGTTGGCTGCCATTGTTCATGCGTTGAAGATTTGGAGGCACTATCTCTATGATGTGTCTTGTGAGGTCTTTATTGATCATCAGAGCCTCCACCACTTGTTCAAACAGAAGGATCTAAATTTGAGGCAGCGGAGATGGTTGGAGATGCTAAAGGACTATGATATCGCTATTATGTATCATCCGAAGAATGCCAATGTGGTAGCCGATGCCTTGCGTAGGAAGGCAGTGAGTATGGGAAGTCTTGCATTCATTCCTATCTGTGAGAGACCTCTTGCAGTTGATGTTCAGGCCTTGGCCAACCAGTTTGTGAGATTAGATGTTTCGGAGCCCAGTCGGGTTCTAGCCTACGTGGTATCTCGGTCTTCCTTATTTGATCGAATCAGAGAGCGCCAGTATGATGATCCTCATTTACTTTTCCTCAAGGACAAGGTTCAGCACGGTAATACCAGAGATGTGACTATTGGAGATGATGGGGTGTTGAGGATGCAGGGCCGGATTTGTGTGCCCAATGTGGATGGGCTACCGGAGTTGATTCTTGAGGATCACCACAGCTCGCGGTATTCCATCCATTCGGGTGCCGCAGAGATGTACCACGACCTGAGGCAACACTATTGGTAGAGGAGAATGAAGAAGGATATATTTGGATTTGTAGCCCGGTTTCTTAACTGTCAGCAAGTAAAATATGAGCATTAATGGCCGGGTGGATTGCTTCATAGGATAGAGATTCCAGAGTGGAAGTGGGAGAAGATCACCATGGATTTCTTAGTAGGTCTCCCATGGACTTCAAGGAAGTTCGATGCTATTTTGGGTGATTTTGGATCGGCTGACCAAGTACGCGCACTTCATTTCAGTGGGTATTACTTATTCTTCAGATCGATTGGCTGAGATTTACATCAGAGAGATTGTTCGCCTTCACGGTTTGCCAGTTTCCATCATTTCAGATAGAGGCACATAGTTTACATCGCAGTTTTGGAGAGCCGTGCAGCGAGAGTTAGGCACTCAGGTTGAGTTGAGCACAGTATTTCACCCTCAGGCGGATGGACTGTCCGAGCGCACTATTCAGATATTAGAGAACATGCTACGCGCTTGTGTCATTGATTTTGGGGGTTCATGGGACCAATTTTTGCCGCTTGCGGAGTTTGCTTACAAAAAGAGTTATCAGTCGAGCATTCAGATGGCTCTGTACGAGGCTATATATGGGAGGCGGTGTATATCTCCGGTGGGTTGTTTTGAGTCGGGTGAGGCTAGGCTATTGGGTACTGACTTGGTTCAGGATGCTTTGGACAAGGTTAAATTGATTCAGGAGCGGCTTCGTACGGTGCAGTCTAGACAGAAGAGCTATGCCAACAGGAAGGTCTGTGATGTGTCTTACATGGTTGGGGAGAAGGTATTGCTGAAGGTTTCACCCATGAAGGGTGTTATGAGGTTCGAAAAGAAGGGAAAGCTGAGCCCTCGGTTCATTGTGCCTTTTGAGGTACTTTAGAGGATTGGGGAGGTGGCTTACAAGCTTGCCTTGCCACCTAGCTTGTCGAGTGTGCATCCAGTATTTTATGTGTCTATGCTCCAGAAGTACATCAGTGATCCGTCTCATGTTTTGGATTTCAGCACGGTTCAGTTGGATGGTGATTTGACTTATGATGTGGAGCTGGTGGCCATTTTTGATCGGCAGGTTCAAAAGTTGAGATCAAAGGATATAGCTTAAGTGAAGGTGCAGCGGAGAGGTCATCCCATGGAGGAGGCTATTTCGGAGACCGAGCGGGATTTGCGGAGCAGATATCCACACTTATTTGAGTCTTTAGGTATGTTTCAAGACCCGTTCGAGGACGAATGTTTGTTTAAGAGGGGGAGGATGTAATGACCTGGCCAGTCGTTTTGAGAGTTGTAGCCCCGTTACCCCATTTACTGCTTCTTTTTGTATTCTACAACTGTTATATGACTTACCGGATCAGTCGGTTCTGGTCCGGAGTGAATTTAGAGTGAATTAAGACACTTAGTCTCTTAATTGAAAGCTTAAGTTGGGAAAGTTGACCGGATGTTGACTTATGTGTAAATAACCTCGGATTTGAATTTTTATGGCTTTGTTAGCCCCATTAGGTGATTTTGAACTTAGGAGCATGTCCGGATTGTGATTTGGAGATCCGTAGTAGAATTAGGCTAGAAATGGCGAAAGTTAGAATTTTGAAAAGTTTGACCGGGAGTGGACTTTTTTGATATGGGGGTCGGATTGGATTTCCGAAAGTTGGAGTAGGTTCATGGTGTCATTTATGACTTGTGTGCAAAATTTGAGGTCAATTGGACGTGATTTGATAGGTTTCAACGTTGTTTGTAGAATTTAGAAGTTTAAAAGTTCATTAGGCTTGAATCCGTGTGTAATTCGTATTTTTGATGTTGTTTGAGGTGATTTGAGGGTTCAACTAAGTTCATATCGTGATTTAGGACTCGTTGGTATGTTTGGTTGAGGTCCCGAGGGCCTCGGATTGATTTTCGGTGGTTAACAGACTTGGTTTTGAGTTGGTAAAACAACTGAAGTTTTGCTGCTACTGGTGTAACCGCACCTCCGGAGTGGGCACCGCAGGTACGATCCCGCAGAAGCGAAAAAGAGGAGGCTTGGCAGTGGACGCAGGTGCGAGCCCTTTTTCGCACCTACGAGGCCGCAGATGTGGGCCTGTTACGCAGAAGTGCTTCTGCAGAAGCGGATGGGGGAGCGCAGGTGCGGTAGTTGAGGACTTAAGTGTTTTCCGCAGAAGCGGTTCCGCAAGTGCGGAAATATGGCCGCCGGTGCGAAAGACCTGGGCAGAATGTTTAAAAAAAAGGTTCGCGATTTTGGCTTCTTTTCAACATTTTGAACTCAAACTTAGGCAATTTTGGAGAGGATTTTCGAGGGGGTTATTGAGGTAAGCTTCTTGTACTCGTTTTCGATCAGTAATCTTGTTTCCCCATTGTTTTTCCCACCTAGATTTTGTGGTGTTAAGGTGAAATTTGGGGATTTGAACGGCCATTTGGTGTCAGATTTTGACAAATTTGGTATGGTTAGGCTCGTGAGTGAATGGCCTTTCGGGTGTTGTGACTTTGTCGATTTCGAGGCGTGGGCCCGGGGGACGGATTTGAGCCGATTTCAGATTTTGGCTATAATTTAGTATTTTTCTTGTGGAATTGATCCCTTTAGCCTATATTAATTGTATTGTATTGCCTGTGGCTAGATTCAGGACGGGGAGACCAATTTGAGGCAAACGCATTTTAGAGTAGAGTTTTGCCCGGATTGAGGTAAGTAACACTTTCAGACTTGACTCTGAGGGTTCAAAACACCGATTACGTGCTCTGTGATTGGTATTAAGGTGACGCACATGCCAAGTGACGGGCGTGCGGGCATACACCATGAGAATTGTGACCTGGTTGACTCCACGGCACTGTATAGTGGTTCTATCTTGTTGATATTCGTGTTTTCATCATGTGATAAAGTAATTGAGATGTCAATCATGCTAGATATCATGTTTAGGCTTTATGCCGGTACTTTTGGGACCTATAGTGGTCGTTTTATGCTGTCATATTACTGATTTTATTGATATTTTGTCTGTCATATTCATTCATTTCATATCATATCTCAGTCTCACTTGTTATTTGTTGATATATCATATCATTGTTTTCAGGTTAGTTTTCATGACGTTGTGAGCCCGTGAGTGAAACAGGAGAGATTGATGACTGAGTGAGGCCGAGAGCCTGATTATGAGTCACAGTTATGGGATCGGGCTGCACGTCGCAGCAGTTATACTGATTTATGATAGCGCTTGTGCTGAAGGAGCCCCTCCGGAGTCTGTACACACCCCCAGTGAGCGTAGTTGATATTATTGAGGGATGGATCTTTCCTGGACATGGATCTTGTCCGAAGCATTTGATACTTGGAGATAGATCTTCTCCACGGGCTGGGCCTTCCTCGGTACTGGGTGACTGATGGTCAGTGATGTATATATTTCGGGATGGATCTTTCCTAGACCGTATAGGCCATATACAGTACTGAGTGATTGAGCATTTGAGAGTGTGAGCACATGAGGCTGTCAGCATGGTGCATCACATACAACATGTGCATTGGCATGTAGAAGTAGGAGAGTTATATTCTTCACACTGTTCAGATTTGATCTATTTTACTGTTTTGAGCTATCTATTTAACTTGAAAGCATGCCTACGTTTCTGCACTATTATTTCTATTTGAAACTGTGTCTGTTGAGTTCGTCACTACCTTTCAGTCCAAAGGTTGGACTTGTTACTTACTGAGTTGGTTGTACTCAAGTTACACCCTTCACCTCGTGTGCAGATCCAGGTGCTTCTGGTCACGGCGGCTGCTGATCGAGGAGTCAGGATTCGGAGACTATCGAGGTTGCTGCATGGCGTTCGCAAGCCTTGACTCTCCTTCATTATCTCTATCTGTATTTCAGTTTTTATTCCCTAGACACTGTAATAGACTGTATTCTGGTATAGACGCTCATGTACTCTGTGACGCCCCGGTTTTGGGATAGATTGTATCTTATTTCGGATTGTTTCTGTTTTCAAAAAGGCTTTTCTTAAATATTAATTGCTTCCGTTTTTATTTTCAAAAGTTTTTACTGTGTTGAGACGTTGAGTAGTGGTTGGCCTAGTTCCATGATAGTCGCGATAATTGATTTTGGGTCGTCACACTTCAATTTCTGCCTCTATTCGTGAAATAACGTTCCTGAAGTAATCCCAAACACATAAACATAAGCAACTTCATTAAACATGGATAAAGAGGTTGCATGATTTGTACCTTGGCTTCTTCATTAACTCTTGACAATATTGAAAGTGACCGACTACGAAGAGAAGCAAGCTATGACAATAACTTTAATACTCCATTGATAATAACTAATATATATATATATATATATATATATATATATATATATATATATATATATATATATATATATATATATATATATTA
>NW_017670354.1:824867-851062 GCF_001879085.1 Nicotiana attenuata
CGTTATATTATGAAATGGGATCGAGTGGTACGCCTACCACGTGATATTATGAAATGGGATCGAGTGGTACGCCTACCACGTGATATTATGAAATGGGATCGAGTGGTACGCTTACCACGTGATATTATGAGAGATGGGATCGAGTTGCACGCGTGCAACGAGAGGAAATTGGAGCAAGTGAAAGTGGTTTGTTTTCCCTTATTCTGTGTTAGAAGAAATCAGTTGTAGTCCCTATTGTTATTCCTGATATTCCGTTTTATCTGCTACCCCATAAGCAGGTTTCCCTCTCCCAGCTTTAATTGTTTATTTCCCGCTATTATTTTGTTGTATTTATATATATATATATATATATATATATATATATATCTTCACCTAAACGTTGTTGTTGTTTAGT
This sequence comes from Nicotiana attenuata, assembly GCF_001879085.1. Lineage (NCBI taxonomy): Eukaryota > Viridiplantae > Streptophyta > Magnoliopsida > Solanales > Solanaceae > Nicotiana > Nicotiana attenuata. The sequence goes on from NW_017670354.1 coordinate 825,262, forward strand.
TTTTCCATCACCTTTAGTAAATGTTTCCAGGATGGGATCTTGTGCTTTCTTACTATCATTTGTTTAAACAAGGTAAACTTTATATAATAACGATAAGAATCTTGGGAGATTTGAGGACAAAGGGCAATTCTATGGGACCTCTTTTTCACTTTCTCTAGACTATATCAATTGAGTAAAAATAATATAAGAATCATACTAACATATTATTAATCAACTGACGGATAGATTCTAATTTAAAGAATCAACTTGAAGTAGATTAGTTGGTGTCGCATAGACTGATATTATCAACTTGAAAGCCAAGACACAAAGAAAGTCATAGATTGAGGGCATGAATAGTAAATAAAGTTGGCATAATATCAAAAAATCATTATCAAATAATCTCTGTTAATTAAGACCGTTAGTTTTGATTGAGAGTCTGCTCACTTGTTGCTGAATACCTTCAATCGTGGATTTATTTTAATCCTCATTATTAGGTCCCGTTTGGCCATGAGTTTTGCCAAAATAAATTTGGGATTTATTTTCAAAACTCATGTTTGGCCATAAATTTTACCCATATTTTGGCCAAATCCCAAAATCAGCTATTGGGCCAAAATCCCAAAATTTGTGAATTATATACATGTTTTCCAAAATAAAGTTGGAAAATATGTTTTGAAAACGTATGTCCAAACACATTTTCATCTTCAAATCAAACTTCACCCAAATCAGATTTTTCAAAATAAATTTGGGATCTATGGCCAAACGCTGGCTTAGTATCCTCTGCCCATTTCACTCCCTTCCACCAGTGTACTTAATAAAGTTTTAAAAAAAAGAGTTTAATTGGAGAAGGATTATGAGTTCATATCATATTCCTTTTAGATACTTGATCGGATTGGACATGGATTTTGAACTCCTATTCGTTGGATAACATGTATTATGTGAGATAAAAAAAAATTAGTTCGCAAAATTGAATTATTTTCGTGCACTTGAGATATTCGTGCAACGCACGAGTATAGAAACTAGTATATATATTAAAAGCACGAACCACGTCAGCATAACGCTATTCGCCTTTTTTGTACTTTAAAGAAAAATTTCACAATAGACAAATTGTCATTTAACTATTTTTTTTTAATATTTAGGAATTTGAAATCAACTAAAAATTTATTTATTAAAACTTTCCATAGTTGAATTATTATGTAGGAATCCTGACTATTTAGGATACTAAAATTAGCTAAATCTTCATTGTGTAAATTAAAGTCCTAATATTTAGGACCAAATATAAGTCCAAATTTGGCATTGTAATACCATAGAAATTCAAATTTCAATATCTCACCACTAACCATTAGATTTAAATTCATGTCATTAAAGGAAAACATTGAACAGCTGCTACGTCTTTTTTGTTTGACGAAAAGAAATCTTCTAAAAGTTACGGTAGGAATTTGTATTATTATCATAATATTTAAAACTTAAAATCAACTACAATTTTGGTTATTAATGTTTCCAATTTGAATATTAGAAAGTCCTAATAAATCAAATAAAATGTTACCTTGTCTAAATCCTTTTTAATTTGAACTAGGTGATAAAACTATTAATAACTTACATATAAATTTAATATTTAAAACTTTAAATTTTTAATTAAATTTTATAAATCTAACTATAATAACTTACATATAAATTTAATATTTAAAACTTTAAAATTAATTAAATTTTATATATTAAATCTTTTTATTTGAATTAAATTAAGAATCTTAAGTTAGGACTTTAAAATAAATGATTTTAATTAATGAAACAAAATGACTGACATGTTATGAAATATATATATTTATATGGATGTCCACTAATCAAATGTAACTCCCACTACTCTTCTCCATTATGTAGATAACCCCACTACTTCTCACCATTATTGTTGTAACTCCCACACCTCCATAACCTACCCATGATCTTCCTCCATGATCTCAAATGCTTAATAGCATATTTTATGAAATTCTTTTGGTATACCTCAATGTTGTACTATNCTCTTTCTCTCTACATTGTTGTCTATCTTCTTGTTTTATATTATTACTTTGAGCTAAGTTTCGTAACACGTTATCAGCACGAGTCTCTATCCAATTGAGTTACTATATCTACATAATTGTCTTACATCAGAAAAAGCATATGTCTGCTGTGCCTGATATTCCTCTGGAAGAGATGAGTTTTCTTTTCCATTTAGCAATTTCAAATAATGGTATGAAATATAATAAAAGGAATAACAAGGTTGAGGAGACTAGTACATCGTGAAAAGGCATATAATGCTAAGATACGTTTTTTAATTTTTTTTAATTAATTCATTTTCTTGTTAGTTTTTCTCAAAGATTCTTTATTTGTCGGAAAAGTTTCCAATACTAAGTATTACTTTGTAAAGTTAAAAATACTTAGATGTAAATTAATTTCTACTCCATGTTTTTCTTTCTAATATTTATTGTAAGTTTAGTCTAATCTCTTTCACCTAATGTTCAGGTTAGATATTATATGAGAATCAGAAGCATATAATGATGCAGCTAAATGTTACATACTAAACCAGAGACCAAAGATGTACATAAATTAAGGAGCTACGCCAGCTTTTGCGAAGTGATTTGAAGAACTTTGATTCCTTTGTTACCAGTAAATAGATACTTATTGTGTAACACATATATGAGTTTACTTTTATTACTATTAAAAATAGTATACCATGAAAGTCTCAAGGGTGAGTCTACTTTGGCATATTATGCCATTAATTAAGGATAAGACGGTGGGTTCAAGTCTCAACGCACCATGAGGGTAAGACATCGGGTTTTGAGTCCTGATTATCCATGATTGTAAAAGTTGGGTTCGAGTCCCAACTCATTATGGCCTAACATGTCTTTATATGGATCAGGCATTGGGTTTGAGTTCCAATGCACCATATGGATGACATAGTGATGACTAAAGAAAAATAATGTATTTTTCATGGAAAAGCATGAATCTTGTCCCACTTGATTTGCACCATTCTTGAAGTGAATGTGGTAGCAATGCATAATAAGTAAATGAAGACAAGTGGTTGACCAATGAACATGGGCGTGCCATTGATCAAATAATAATAGTCATCATTATGGTAATTGTAAAAATGAGAACAATAAGGGTTCTCGAAGTAATCTTTCAATAGGTGAAGGAAATATTTACCATCAAATTGGTATGAAAAATTTATAAAGCACGTCGCGATAATTATACTCCATTCTTTGAAGAGAATGTGACTTGTGCATTGAGAATGCAGATTCATTCCTGAAGGTGAATGTAACAATATGTAATAAAAGTAATGAACAAAGACGTGCAATGCATGATTGGATACACACCACAACTCACCTCTAAGGGAGGTTTGAGAGAAAGAGAGATAATGAATATTAGTGTGTGATTACATGAATATGTCATTGGTCGCGTACATGTGGTACGCCAAAAAATAATTTGACATGCCTTATAAAAAGTTATTAAAGGCAAAAGTAAAGCAAGAAATAATTTTGCTTATGATGATTTTAACCATGACAATTATTATGATATGATTTTTTCCGTGAAGGAGACATTCACCATATGGATGGTGTGACAAAAGATATTGTAGTACAAAATTAATTAAGAGCTCTGGAAGAGCTAATTTGTTACTACCCGGATGAATGAAATTGTTCATGACATTGATATTATAGTAAGTCTCAAACGGAAGTTTTGAGTTTCAAATATATTAGCCAAATTGGTTGGCATATTGAGACTATAAATGAAAGGAAGATTGAATATCTTCATATTACTATAATCATACCAGGTAAATATAAAAGGTTACCCGATTTTTCTTTTATTTGTACTACACAAGTATAAGCATGATGATGAAATCACATGCCACAAGTAAACTAGAGGTTTACTGAAATAAATATCAGTTGGCATGACCAGTTGGCCATCCCGGTTTATTGATGCGAAAATTAATTGAGAATTCACATTGGCATATATTGAAGAAATAGAAGATTCTTCAAGAATTCTCTTGTGCTGCTTATTCTCATGATATACCAGTTAAGGTTGGGACTGAATCCCTTGATTTCTGGAACGAATAGAAGGTGATATATATATGGGCCCAGTCACCTGCCATGTGGATCGTTTACTATTATATGATTTTAATAGATGCATCTATTGTATGGTCACATGTGCGTTGGTTATCAACTTGCAATTTGACTTTTGCAAGGTTGCTTGCTCAAATTATTAGAGCACAGTTCCAGAATATATATTATGATAATTTATCTTGATAATGGTGGTTTAAATCCAAGTTGGTTTAGCAGAAATTGTATGCGTCCAATTATAGCTAAACCATTGGTTATGAGAACAAAACTCCCAAATAGAAATTTGGTATGAGGTGTATTATTTAATATACAACAGCACTTGTACACATCTAGCCAACAAGTTATGATAAATTCTCCCCATCACAATTGGTTCAGGGTCAGGAATCAAATATTTTCATCTAGAAATATGGATGTACTATATGATTTAATTGTGCCACTACAATGCACAAAGATCGGTCTCAATGAAGGTTGGGGATATGTGTTGGTGATCCCAACATTAGGGGAGAAAATGAGCAGCTGAAAAAAAAGTAATACATGGAATGAATTATTATGAGTACATTAGATCCTCGTACAAGAAAATATGAACTTGAAGTTCAAGTGATAATTCATTTGCAAAATATTTCCATGCGCATTTGCTGACCCAAACTAAATGTCATATTTCAGCTACTAATGCTCCAAATAGAATAAAGTCCATGATGGACATAGTCTATGGAACTCTTGAAGCATATTAAGGTTCCCAAGAAATTTATTAAAATAAATCTTCGGTAGATCCTTATGAAGATTAGAGCGATCATGGCGTACATGATTTATTTTTGTGTCTAGTGCAATTGATGCACTAATATATCTGGCTAGAACCATGAGTATAACAATATGCTAGCAAGATATAGTTTTATTCCAATGTGGAGATATTGGAATACAATTAGTATTATATTTCAAAAGGAATACTTGATGTAGATTTGTTTATTCTAACAAATATTGTCAAGGTTATGTTGGTTATACAAATGCAGGGCATGGTTCGTTGTTCAGATAATCTATTTGGATGTGAGCGTAAAGCCAAATTATGATATTCAACAAGATTTTAGTTACATTGAAGATGATTCTGCATGCATAACTCAATTGAAAGAAGGACTATCGAAGGAGACAAAATAAAACGTATTTCACTAAAGTTCTATTTCAGACATGATTGATGTTCAACAAATTTGTTCAAGTGATAATTTTGGCAAACTTCTTCACAAGGCATTGCCAACCTCAGCAATTGAGAAGTTGTTATACATGATTGGAATTTATCGTCTTTGAGATAGCAAGTGATATTTTTGTCAGGGGGAGTATAGCACGCGTTGCACTCTTTTTCCTTTCGCACAGATTTTATCCCATTGGGTTTTCCTGGCAAGGTTTTTAACGAGGCAGCAAGTAATGCGTATTACAAGATATCTGTACTCTTTTTCCTTCACTAAGATTTTTTCCCACAGGGTTTTTTCTTGGTAAGGTTTTAACGAGGCACATTATCTATGGACATCCAAGGGGGAGTGTTATGAAATATATATATTTATATGGATGTCCACTAATCAAATGTAACTCCCACTACTCTTCTCCATTATGTAGATAACCCCACTACTTCTCACCATTATTGTTGTAACTCCCACACCTCCATAACCTACCCATGATCTTCCTCCATGATCTCAAATGCTTAATAGCATATTTATGAAATTCTTTTGGTATACCTCAATGTTGTACTATAAATAGAGGATGGGAACTCATTTTGTAACACACTTGAATACATAGAAGAAATAAGATTATCTCCTCTCTTTCTCTCTACATTGTTGTCTATTCTATATTATTACTTTGAGCTAAGTTTTGTAACACAGACTTATATAGTTGGGATGCAATTATTCGTACATCTGTTTCAAGTATGTGAAATTACAATAGCATAAACAATTAGAAATAGCGTTTAGCAGTTCAAAGTGTTCCAACCTTATTCTATCTAATAAAAATGTAAGCACTTCATTAGTCTAATATGCATTTGAGGATTCTTCAAAATAATTTTCCTGTTTTATTTATGTTACTGTTATAAATAGAATTTTATTTAAGGTGAATGTCTATATTTTAGAGAGATTTTAGGAATATTACTTGGTGGTTAAATCACTCTTTCCCTATAAATAGAGGGGTCCTATTCCATTGTAATTCATCCCAAATCAATAAGAATTCTCTCTCCCAAATTTTCTCTGCAATACTGTTCTTCTTCTCATTGCTTTATAACACGTTATCAGCACGAGACTCTAACCAATTGAGTAGAATCTTTGGGATTGAGCATAATGATTGTCAATTATTCCGTGAACTTCCTTCAGGATTAAATTTTGGATTTAAGGTATGTATTTTACTGTATTTTTCTCTTTTATTCTGTAATTTGATTTTAAATACAAGAAAAGATAATAAATTTTGATTATAACTCTAATGAAGTTAGTAAGAAATTATAACCACTCGAAGTGGTAAAATTTTTCTGTCTTGTCATGATCAAATTCATGTATGATTGTGGGCAAAGAAGTGGAAACCTGTCCCATTGAATTTGCTTCATTTTATTTCCCTTAAGAGAATGTGATAGCAATATGTAATAAGTCTGAAAGAAGACAAAATTATTGTCGTGAAGGTATCAATGGATGTGGACGTGGCAATAGACGAAATTATAATCGTCATCATTGTGGTAATGAGAATAATTAGGATTCTCAAAATAATCCTTCACTCTGTGAAAGTAATGTTTATCATCGATTTGACATGAGATTTTGTAAAGCACATATTAATGATTATGGTCCATTCATGATGTGAATGTGACAATTTGTGATTTATGAATACATATTCATTTTTGGAAGAATATGAGCGTACTAGTGGTATATACCACACTCACCTCTAGAAGGAGGTTTGAGAGAAAATAAGAAAATAATGTCATTATTATGGTATAAATGGTTATTGGTCACGTACTTATTGTACGCCAAAATATTTTGGCATTGTGATTATTAAAAGACAACGGTAATGCAAGAAACAGATCTTGCATATAATTTTGACCATAACCATAATGGAATAACTTTCTCTTTAAAAGAGATATTCACCATATGGATGTTGATGAATATGTGGTAGTACCAAATTAATTGAGAACTCTGGAAGAGCCAATTATTACTATTTTGGAGGAATAAAATTGATTCTTAATAAGGCGTTGTGTTGTAGTAAGTCTCAAAGAAACTTATTAAGTTTCTAAAGTATTCGCGAAAGCGGTTGGTTATATTTAGACTATAAATAAAGAAAAGATTTAATATCTTATATTACTACAACTTGTAGCGGGGTAATATGTATGTGAAAAGCTACCCGCTTTATTCTCCAGTTTCTACTACACAAATAAAAGAATACCATAATAAAGTGGATGTTTATTGATATAAAAACTCATATCATAATAAACTTGGAGTTTATTGTAATTGCACACGTCATGGGGTAAAACTGAAGTTTATCAATATCGATAATTTATTTAGTTGGCATAATTGATTTAGCCATGTTAATTTGAATATGATGTGCAAAAATAAAAGAGAATTCACATGGGATAAATATTAAAGAACTAGAAAGTTCTTTAAAAATTCTCTTATGTTGCTTGTTCTTATAAATTAATAGACCAACTAAAATTGGGATTGAATCCCATAAATGCTGGAAATATCAAAGGTGAATAGTCACGACCCTAAACCCGGACCCGGTCGTGATGGCACCTCTCGTGAAGACAAGGCCAGCTGACACACTTCCAATTCACTTTAAGCAATTTAAAATAATAAATACAAAGTCTTTAACAGAAATAAAATCCCAAAATATCAGTGAACATTATAATTTGCGAAATTAAAAACCAACACAGCCCGACATCGGGGTGTCACCAGTCAAAAGCATCTAAAACCATACTACAAGTCTGAAAGTCTGCTCCACTACTACATAACTGAATCAGAAAGGAAATAAGATAGAGGGAGATTGCACTGGGCTGCAAATCGCCGGGCAGCTACCTAGTAAATCTCCAGAAATCTGCTGGACAGCTCTCAACCCTCACTAGCAGGACATGTAGCACCCGAATCTGTACACAGGGGTGCAGGGAGTAAAGTGAGTACTCTAACTCAGTGAGTAATAACACTAAATGAATTCTGAGCGATACAAAATCACGTTAAACACAACATTAAGCTATAAGAGGCAGAACAAAATCAGTAAACATAATTAAACAGTGAAATCTCAGAAAACACCTTTTAAGAAGTCAAACAATATATTGAAACAACAATTAGAAATGGTAAACACATAAGAACTGCCCATCGGGCAAGGTAACAACAGAATCGGCCCCTCGGGCAATATCACATAACAATACCAGCCCCTCGGGCTATATCTCATATCTCAATGGATATCCGCGCTCACTGGGGGTGTACAGACTCTGGGAGGGGCCCCTTACGGCCCAAGCGCAATATCAAGCCATCTCGTGGAATCATAAACAGGCTCTCGGCCTCGTATCAATCACAAGCCACCTCGTGGCGTACAATCTCAGGCCCTCGGCCTCATATCATAATCAGTATATCACTGCTGCGCCGTGCAGCCCGACCCAAAAGTATCCTTACAACACAGGCACTCGGCCTTACTCAGTCAGAATCTCATAAGCCCATCAGGCAACAGTAAAACATGAAGCTCAGCTCAAAATATTTTAAAAATATCATTTAAGGTGTTTAAAACAGGATAACATAGCTGAGTTTTTGAAAATAGTAAAAATTATGCCATGACTGAGCACAAGTATGAAATCAAACAGTGAGGAAAACATCAGTAAAAATCCCCTAAGGGTCCAAACAGTTGGCACGAAGCCCAAATTTGGCATTTAGCCCAAAACATGACAATATCAAACAATTCGCTATCAAATACGCAGTAAAACAGTCATTCGGGATGGACTAAGTCACAATCCCCAACGGTGCACGACCCCACGCTCGTCATCTAGCGTGTGCGTCACCTCAACATAGCCGAACACTGTGTAATTCGGGGTTTCATACCCTCAGGACAGCATTTAAAATCATTACTCACCTCAATCCGGCCCAAACGCTAGCTCGCGATGCATTTTCCCCTCGAATCGGCCTCCGGATGCTTCGAATCTACCAAAAACAGAACGTAACCATTAAATTATGCTAAAGGGACGAAGCCCACTCGAAAACAATCGAGAAAACAACACAAATCCCGAATTTACCAAAACCCAACCCCAGGCCCACGTCTCGAAATTCGATAAAATTCACATCAATAGATTCCTTATCTCCCCACGTGTTCATACATATCAAAAGTTCCAAAATCCAACCACAAATGGTCCTCCAAATCCTCAAGTTTAGGTCTCCAATACCAAGCCCTAGTTTCCTCAGTTTTTACCCTTAATTTCCACTAATTTCATGATTAATCCATGGAAAAATGATCATCAACTCGAGTAATGAAGCTCTGAGAACTTACCCAACTGATTCACCCTGATTTCCCCTTGAATTCTCTGCCCTAGCTCGTTTCCCGTCTTTAAAAATAGAGTTTTTAGCCAAAATCCGCGAAGGGAAATATTATATACTTCTGGTCCAGGGGTTCCGCATCTGCGGCCCTATTACCGCTTCTGCAGTACCGTATATGCGGTCCAAGAACCGCTTCTGCGGTCCTCACTTATCCTCCAGCTTTCCGCATCTGCGATGCACCAGCCGCACCGGCGCCATCGCAGGTGCAGTTCACCAACCACATTATGCGATTTCTGCCTCCCTCACCTTCTTCCACTTCTGCGGCCTTCTCCCTCGCATCAGCGGCATCGCACCTGCGGTCCCTAATCCGCAGGTGCGGAAATACCAGAAGCAGAAAATCTGCAGCTTCTTCAAAAATTCCAAACTCTCCGTCAACCATCTGAAATTACCCCGAGGCCCCCGGGACCTCAACCAAAAACACAAACATATCCCGTAACCTTATTCAAACTTGTACAAATCTTCGAAACCACTCAAACAACATCAAAACAACCAAAACACATCGAATTCAAGCCTAAGGTTCTAAAATCTTCTGCATTCCTCTTTTGATCAAAAAGTATACCAAACCACGTCCGAATGACCTAAAATTTTGCACACACATCCCAAATGACATAACGAAGCTACTGCAACTTCCGGAATTCCATTTCGACCCCTATATCAAAATCTTACCTATCAACCGGAAAACGTCAAAAACCCAATTTCGCCAATTCAAGCCTAAAACTACTCCGGACCTTCAAAACACATTCCGATCATGCTTCTAAGTCCTAAATAACCTAACGGAGCTAACCAAATCAAAAAAATTCCAATCCGAGATCATTTACAAACAAGTCAAAACTTGGTCAAACCTTTCAAATTTCAAGCTTCAAACTGAGAACTGTTCTTCCAAATTCATTTCGATTACCCTGAAACCAAAACCAACGATTTACATAAGTCATAATGCATTATACGGGGCTAGACATGCCCGAGAACTGGCGAGCGAAGTGCAAAAGCTCAAAACGACCGGTCGGGTCGTTACATCCTCCCCCACTTAAACATACGTTTGTCCTCGAACGTGCCCATAGTTGTTCCAAAAGCCAACAAGTCGCTGTATAACCTTATCATGAAAATACCCGGGGGTGATCCCTCGTCACCCTATCTCATATAGGTCCGATAACACAATGTAACTGAAATTTCGCAATCCAACCAAGCCCATAAACCTTAGAACCACATTTCCACTTCTAAAATCATCTACAAGATAGAATCTCACATTTACACTCTAAATAAGCCCGAACAAGCTGTAATAACCCATACCCGCAACCTCAGGTGCAATTACATGACATACCATCTAACTCGAATACTGAAAGCGATAACTTTTAATCACATCAGTTGCTCAAAACATCTGAATTTCGATAGTAAGCCTTTTATCAAATAAAGCCTCACCACAACACTTCCGTATACTGCCAATGATAAATGAAACACATAGGAAGTCATAACTACTCCTCAGATCAACTATTCGTGAAGCCACTTCTCCTTTAGCAAGGACCATAGAAATTTCTGAGCCGAACATCTCTATTATCCCTCCAACACGCTGAAACAAAATCTGTTTGTATTCATTCTAGATCCCAACAATCTCATCTAATTCCAACACAATTACTCTGGTGACATGACACATCAATACAATCTAAGATACAACTCGTGCAATCCGTGCACCAATAAGCAACAATCTGAACGTACTCAAATCATGAAAATGACTCAAATGAGAAAGTTGTACCGCAAGCTTACCAGTACCACCACACCAAATGCTGAGAACCCGTCACACCTCGTAGAAACAGAACACACGAATCTAGCCCGAAGGATCATACCTCCACATAACTTCTCTCCAATGTGCGACCTCATCCAAACACATCCACATGAAACACCTCAAGTCACTATGCTCAAATCGACAACCACGCACAATTTGATGTCTAGAACCAAAAGCAAATCACCATAACCACGGGGAAGCAATTGACATAACATCACACAAACCCGAAAGGACACAACCAAAACGCCATCCGCCGAGTAATACCCAATACTCTTCCCGCTCGAATTCCACTGAGAGACCCCAATAAAATCGTACCGCATGTGGCTATAACCAACCAATCCCAACGCCTCGCAACAGGGAAAGGTAACTAATAGATCTCCCCAGATCACTAATAAGCTCACTAACAATCGAGTCAACACATCCCTCAACAATACAACTCGGAGTCAACCAAGCCGACTCGATGTAGATCACACATCCATATTGGTCTACCAATGAACCCATTATCAAGGAGTTCCTGAAGCTGCTCATTCAACTCCTTTAACTCCGCCGGTGCCATACGATACGGTTCCCGGCACCAAATTCATACCAAAATCAACAACCCTGTATGGCGACATACCCGGCAGCAGGAAACACATCCGGAAAATCCCTCACCACCGGAACTGAATCAATGGTAGGAGTCTCTGCACTGACATCCATCACAAAGGCCAAATAAGTAAGACAACCCTTCCCAGCCAACCGCTAGGTCTTCAAAAATGAAATCACCCTACTAGAAACATAATCCGTCGAACCTTTCCACTCAATTAGTGGCATCCCCGGCATAGCCAATGCCGCCGTCTTAGCGCAACAGTCCAGAATAACACGACACTGAGACAACCAGTCTATACCCAATATCACATCCAAAATCTAACATACCAAGCAACAAGTATCCACTTGGGTCTCCAAACTCCAATAGTTACCACACAAGACCGATATACGCGGTCCATAACCACGACCTAACCTGTTTATGAGAAACCCCACTCTCCAAATCCATAAAGCATGCGAATCACCATATGCGATCCTAACTCCACCGCCCGAATATACAACACACCTCTAATACACAATCATCCCATGAGAGGTACTCTTAAAATCCTTCTGTGCCACCAAGCGACTCGAATATCAGCAGTCGATCCAATAAGAGAGTGCCGCAATACTAATGAATTATCCTCAACTCAAACCCATCGCCCTTTCTAAAATGTATACTGTCATCAAGCCATACCAGTTAGTAATATCATTTATCTTGTCATCAGAAACTGTCCATACTGCTTAAGAATTTATGGCCTTCCTCTCAGAACTGAACTGTGACCTTACACATGCAAATCTCAATCCTACACAACATACCGTATATACCATACCATCCTATGATAAATATGAGAACTTCATAATCCACTTCGAGCTACAAGAAACTACGTACTCAACCAGCCAAGAACTTTTCCATTTGATCCCATCTAGGAGAAAATCACTATACATCTCATGCTCCTCATGCCAGTAGAAAATATACATCTCTAACCGTGGTAGAAATTATCAAGAACTCTACGAATCCCCTTTGCACAAAACTGAACCATCAGGACTGACTCCTTCTAACTCAACCAAGCTACACAAGCCATCAAAACCTAAGAGCATTGCCACAAAACAACTGTGGAAACCCACCACTTCATAAGCACCCAAGAACCGATCATATCCATTACCATGCCGATCCAGCCTACTACCAAGTTGTCCTAATCCTCTGAGTTCCTTCCGAATTACCTTCAAATTCATATGTTTCCTTGCTAGTACATCACTATCCTTAACTAAAACTTGCCCCACAAACTTTAACGTAAAACCACACCACCTAAGGCTCATAAGCCGCTGAATTCTCTCTTAAATATTCCCAAAAGCACCACATTCAAAATACCTACAACTTCCTGCGAATCCAAGGCCATTACCTTTACCTTCCCTGATACTGCTATATAGAACCCCATAATGATATAGAAATACTACTAGTCTTGACACCTTCTAGTGCAACCTTAGTTTCTAGCAACACATACAACTTGGAAATATCCAATTATTACATGTAAAATCTTGAACCCATTGGAACCATTCTCGAGAGTCATCCACTCTACTCAATTCGCAATTAGACTGACCAAACGGACCGGACGATCTGTGCTCCATTAGTGCTCCAACACCGCAAAATATAACCTCACCTTAATGCAACCAAGCAACTTCATGATCTATGTACCGCACATCCTTTACCAATAACCACTCAAGTCATTCCACGGTTCTCATACACCCATAATGCATAGCATAACCTTTATTGAAATATCCTTTACTCGAGCCATCCTCGGTCTCAACCTCCGTAAGCCATAACCAATTCACCAATACGCCTCCAACTGGAACCAACATAGCACATAACCGTGCAATCAACTAGTTAATAGCAGAATCCCCCACTTGGCTCAAAGCCATAGATCAAAACACACAATAACTCCTAATGCATATACGCTATTACTTCCATAACACCATAGTAAGATTGAACTAAATTCTTCATGAGCTCGTGCAACAGAGACCATCTAGTACTTCAAATAATCTGCAAATCTCGCGTTCACCCTCGTAACAGTCAAGCCCACTCTCTTAAGCAATCAAAATTCAAATTGTAACACATATACTTCTATAGTAGTAGAGATCCCACTACAAAACAACATAGGGATCACACAAATTTCAGCACACTCCGCAGGAGATAACCCACCTGCTTCGCTTCAAGCTACCATCTCTTTATACCCTTCCACCGTCATAGACATTATGCAGTCACTTAATCTTACGGAGTCTGAGCTCATACCGCAACATGAAATTTACTTCACTCTCAACTAGGACACATGAAAAGATTCTTCACACACCCATAACTCGGGGCTATACCTCAAATCGGGATGGAAATCAAGCACCTAATAGTTCTTCTATCCTCCAGCGGACCCTTCTCGTCGCTTCCAAATCATATGAATACATCTCGCAGCCATAACATACTTATCGCATAGCCATCCGGCCATCACTTCTACTATCAGGGACACTACCGAACATATAAGTTCAAAAACACGTGCTCACACAATCAGAACCTCAGTGCTCAAGCTATAGGAAAAAATCCGTCCTCAAGTCCTCCACACTGGCCCAACATCAGCACACAGAGATCACATCCCGTCCCTCAATCAGGGAATCACAAGCCATCAATGCACATATGATACAGAGCGCTCGTTCGCTCATACGAATGCGTGTAAGGAATTCAAAGAGTTATATTTCAAGCTGAATCAAGGACGCACGATAAGAGTTCAAGAATGTGAAGCTTTTTTCCTAAAGATTCTGCAGCCTCTCGAGGATAAATACAGACGTCTCCGTACCGATCCGCGAGACTCTACTAAACCTGCTCATGACTCGTGAGACCTATGTAACCTAGGCTCTGATACAAACTTATCACGACCCTAAACCCGGACCCGGTCGTGATGGCGCCTCTTCTGAAGACAAGGCCAGCCGACACACTTCCAATTCACTTTAAGCAATTTAAAATAATAAATACTAAGTCTTTAACAGAAATAAAATCCCAAAATATCAGTGAACAATACAATTTACGGAATTAAAAACCAACAACCCCCGACATCGGGGTGTCACCAGTCATGAGCATCTAAAACCATACTACAAGTCTGAAAGTCTACTCCGTCACCACATAACTGAATCAGAAAGGAAATAAGATAGAGGGAGATTGCACTGGGCTGCGAATCGCTGGGCAGCTACCTAGTAAATCTCCAGAAATCTGCTGGACAGCTCTCAACCCTCGCTAGCAGGACCTGTAGCGCCCTAATCTACACACAGGGGTGCAGGGAGTAAAGTGAGTACTCCAACTCAGTGAGTAATAACAATAAATGAAGTCTGAGCGATACAACATCACGTTAAACACAACATTAAGCTATAAGAGGCAGAACAAAATCAGTAAAAATAATTAAACAGTGAAATCTGATAAAACACCTTTTAAGCAGTCAAACAATATATAGAAACAAAAACTAGAAATGGTAAACACATAAGAACTGCCCCTCGGGCAAGGTAACAACAGAATCGGCCCCTCGGGCAATATCACAAAGCAATACCAGCCCCTCGGGCTATATCTCATATCTCAATGGGTGCCCGCGCTCACTGGGGTATACTGACTCCGGGAGGGGCCCCTTACGGCCCAAGCACAATATCAATCCATCTCGCGGCATCATAAACAGGCTCTCGGCCTCGTATCAATCACAAGCCACCTTATGGCGTACAATCTCAGACCCTCGGCCTCATTATCATAATCAGTATATCACTGCTGCGGCGTGCAGCCCAACCCAAAAGTATCCTCACAACACAGGCCCACGGCCTTACTCAGTCAGAATCTCATAAGCCCCTCGGGCAACAGTAAAACATGAAGCTCAGCTCAAAATATTTTTAAAATATCATCTAAGGTGTTTAAAACAGGATAACATAGCTGAGTTTTTGAAAACAGTAAAAATTATGCCATGACTGAGCACAAGTATGAAATCAAACAGTGAGGAAAACATCAGTAAAAATCCCCTAAGGGTCCAAACAATTGGCACGAAGCCCAAATATGGTATTTAGCCCAAAACATGACAATATCAAACAATTCGCTATCAAATACGCAGTAAAACAGTCATTCGGGATGGACTAAGTCACAATCCCCAATGGTGCACGACCCCACGCTCGTCCTCTAGCGTGTGCGTCACCTCAACATAGCCGAACACTGTGTAATCCGGGGTTTCATACCCTCAGGACAGCATTTAAAATCATTACTCACCTCAATCCGGCCCAAACGCTAGCTCACGATGCATTTTCCCCTCGAATCGGCCTCCGGATGCTTCGAATCTACCAAAAATATAATGTAACCATTAAATTATGCTAAAGGGACGAAGCCCACTCGAAAAAAATCGAAAAAATAACGCAAATCCCGAATTTACCAAAACCCGACCCTCGGGCCCACGTCTCGGAATTCGATAAAATTCACATCATGATTCCTTATCTCCCCATGAGTTCATACATACAAAAGTTCCAAAATCTAAGCACAAATGGTCCTCCAAATCCTCAAGTTTAGGTCTCCAATACCAAGCCCTAGTTTCCTCAGTTTTTACCCTTAATTTCCACTAATTTCATGATTAATCCATGGAAAAATGATCATAAACTCAAGTAATGAAGCTTTGAGAACTTACCCAACTGATTCACCCTGATTTCCCCTTGAATTCTCTGCCCTAGCTCGTTTCCCGTCTTAAAAAATGGAGTTTTTAGCCAAAATCCGCAAAGGGAAATTTTATATACTTCTGGTCCAGGGGTTCTAAATCTGCGGTCCTATTACCGCTTCTGCGGTACCATATATGCGGTCCAAGAACCGATTTTGCGGTCCTCACTTATCCTCCAGCTTTCCGCATCTGCGATGCACCAGCCGCACCTGCGCCATCGCAGGTGCGGTTCACCAACCGCATTATGCGGTTTCTGCCTCCCTCACCTTCTTCCGCTTTTTCGCCCTTCTCCCTCGCATCAGCGGCATTGCACCTGCGGTCCCCAATCCGCAGGTGCGGAAATACCAGAAGCAAAAAATCTGCAGATTCTTCAAAAATTCCAAAGTCTCCGTCAACCATCCAAAATCACCCCGAGGCCCCCGGGACCTCTACCAAAAACACAAACATATGCCGTAACCTTATTCAAACTTGTACAAATCTTCAAAACACCTCAAACAACATCAAAACAACTCGAATTCAAGCCTAAGGTTCTAAAATCTTCCGCGTTCCGCTTTTGATCAAAAAGTATACCAAACCACGTCCGAATGACCTTAAATTTTGCACACACATCCCAAATGATATAACGAAGCTACTGCAACTTCTGCAATCCCATTCCGACCCCTATATCAAAATCTCACCTATCAACCGGAAAATGCCAAAAACTCAATTTCGCCAATTCAAGCCTAAATCTACTCCGGACCTCCAAAACACATTCCAATCACGCTCCTAAGTCCTAAATCACCTAACGGAGCTAACCAATTCATAAAAATTCCAATCTGAGATCATTTACAAACAAGTCAAAACTTGGTCAAACCTTTTAAATTTCAATCTTCAAACTGAGAACTGTTCTTCCAAATTCATTCTGATTACCTTGAAACCAAAACCAACGATTTACATAAGTCAGAATGCATAATACGGGGCTAGACATGCCCGAGAACTGGCGAGCAAAGTGCAAAAGCTCAAAACGATCGGTCGGTTCGTTACATGAATATGGGCCCATTCACATGCCATGTATACCACATAAGATGCATCTATGAGATGGTTACATGTGCGATTATTATTAATCCGCAACCTTGTATTTGCGAGGTAACTTGCTCAATAATTCAATTTAGAGCATAATTTCCAGATGTTCTATTCAAGATAGTTTATCTTGATAAGTTGATTTACATCACAACTGGTTTAGCAAGATGATTAATTGAGTGCCTCCACTTAATAGTTAAACTATTTCTTATGAGAACAGAGTTATCTATATCAGTTTAGTATACGTTATATACGAAAGTATATTATATTCTCCCCTCACAAGTGGTTCAGGGTCAGGAAAGAAATAATTTTATCTTATTATTATTGATGTGCGGTGTATATTTTGATTAACACCATAACACACAAAGATGGGCTTCCAAAGTTGAGGAAGCAAGTTAGTTTTTCTAACATGAGAGGGGGGGGGGGACTTGATAAACAGTTGAGAAAAAGTTATGCAAAATGAATTATCATTTGTACATCTTGATTCTCGAACAAGATAATACGAACTTGAAGTTCATAAAAAGATAATTCATTTGCAATATATTGCAAAGCATTTCAGACGCATTTGCTGACCAAAAGAAAGTAACTATATTCTCAATGCAAATGCTCCTATTAGAATAAGTCCTAGAAGGACAAAGTCTGTGGTACGCTTAAGGTGTATAGACAAATCGGTTTCAAATAAACTTCTTGATAAAGAAGATGAGCAAATGGTCAAAATGATCATAATAAAGGAGGCAAGTAATTTAGAAGATCACATGAAATAACACTATATAAAATCTCATGAGAGATTCAGGTACCTGAATATATGAATGGAGAGATCTTTATGAAAAAATATTGGAACCGATATAAAATGTTCGTCGACGACATCTATCATAGCATAAGTATAGATGAGGATATTAAGTTTGTCGAATACAGATACAAAAATATTGGCCAAATGGAAGAGACACAATTCGAATAGAATTGGTTTCATATGAAAGACATGAAGTTTTGGACCTGCAGTTCAAACACTTGAAAGTATAAAGTCAATGGTATGTGCAATCAGTTTTCGATACTCTATTTGTCAAGCATGACATGAAAACTTGATATGCATCTAAGTAAAGTCTATTATATGACTTATATGATTTAACTTATATAGCAATCCCTGAAGGATTTAAATTGCTTAAAGCATATAGAATTCTTGGTCATGAAGTACTACATCCTAAGTGCAATTTGTGCACATTTGTATCTTGTTATAACTATAAGCATGATAATGTCAAGAATTTTCAAGGTGCAACATATTCATTGGAGTTGATATGGCTGATTTATTCACTAAATCTCTGCTGACGTTAACCTTCAAGAAGCTAGTGCACAAGATTGGAATGCGAAGGCTCAAGGATGTGAATCGATGCTCATCAGGGGGAGTTAATACACGTTGTACTCTTTTTTCCTTACAAGGTTTTGTCCCAATGGGTTTTCCTTGAAAGGTTTTTAATGAGGCAACCAAAAGGCATATTGTTAGATATGTGTACTCCTTTTCCTTTACTAGAATATTTTTCCCACTAGGTTTTATTTTAGTTAAGGTTTTAATGAGGCACATTATCTGTTGAATAGACACTCAAGGGGGAGTGTTATAAATAGAGTTTTATTTAAGGTGAATGTCTATATTTATAGAGATTCTCGGGATATTACTTGGTGGCTAAGTCACTCTTTCCCTATAAATAGAGGGGTCTTATTCCATTGTAATTCATCTCAAATCAATAAGAATTGTCTCTCCCTATTTCTCTGCAACACTGTTCTTCTTCTCTTATTGTTTTAAAACAGTTACTGATTTTTGGAGATTGTAAACAATTTCTATCTTACTTTTATTTACGTTGCATTTTAAGAATTGATCATACATTTATCTTTTCTAGAAAAAATATTTATTTATTTTTGTCTTCTCGCCTAGCTCAATAAAATCAACATTCATTATTTTGAAGAACTTATATTTTCTCTTTAATTGTTATTTTATAACTCAAATATATTTGTCACGACCCAAATTCCATTAAAGGTCATGATGGCACTGGGCACCACGGTCAGGCAAGCCAACACTAATTAATCAATTTTGCTCCCGTTTTAGTATTTTTGAAATCATGATTTTTCTTCAATTTAATAGTAAAAGATGGACTTTACAGAATAAATAATAATGCTTTTAACAATTTCAATACCGAATAACCCATAATCATCCCAAAGCCCAGTGTCACAAGTGCATGAGCATTTACTAAGGAATAAAATAAAATATAGTAACTGTCCTGAATACAATTTGGATAGAAAGGGAAATACTCTGAAGGAGACTCTGGTGGTTGCGGATCGCATATAAGATGTAGGTCGTATAAGTCCCCGTGTTAACCACGCCGCTGCATCCACAAGGCCACTAAATGTATATATGCCTGTATAACAAAATGTACAGCAAGTGTAGTATAAGTACGAAAATAACACTTACCCAGTAAGTATTCAGTCTAACCTCGAAAAACTAGTGACGAGGGATCGACTTCGACACTTACTAGTGCTCCAACAATATCAAGTACAGTAAAGAAGTGAATAAATATGAAACTGAGTAAATATATGAAATAAACATGTATTTAATACGTGGTATAATTCCCTTTTTTACAATTTTACTCAAACTCTCAACCATCAAGTTTCCTCCGTAAACGGAGCTTATATATATAGAGAGATAGTGGATTTTACCAAAGAGGTTGTCATAATTCAAATCAGGGAAAAACCTCGGATACACTGACTTCTTGCCAAATATTACGCACGATTCCACGAGGATAATATATATATGAAATGCCGAGGCGTACGGCCCGATCAAACATAATAGTAAACTGTGCACTGCCGGGGGTCGAACGACGCGAACCATAGATGCATCTATTAACCTGCCGAGGCGAACGACCCGCTCCCATGAGAGTGTGGTACTTAAATCCTGCCGAGGCGAACGGCCCGATCCCATAAGAATAGTAGAAGGAAATACCTCGCTCGCGAATCATACGTGCGATGCGGTAAAATATAAATTTAAGGATTCACCCTGCTCGCGGATCATACTTGCGACGCGGTCAAATATAAATTTAACATTAAAATTATATCTCTTTCTTGATTCTTTTCAAAATAAGGGAAATTCAGCTTGTAGCTTTTTGAGGAAATTACCCCGCTCGCAAAACATGCATGCGAAGCGGTTACACATAGATTTCTTAAGCTATTATAATATTCCTTCAATTATTTTCAAAAATACAAAGTTCATTTGAAAATTTTAAGATCTCAAATTCCTCAATTTCAACTTTTTTCAAGACATTTACTAATCAAACTCAATCTCGCTTCTTCTCAAGGCAAACAATAAATATAAATCAATAACAATATCAACAAGGCATGGTGTAAACCTAAAACTACCCGGACATAGGCATAGCTAGTAGCTACGTACGTACTCTCGTCGCCTCGTGCGTACGTAGCACCCACCAATAGAGGAACATATTAATTTAGTTCACCTATGTGGTTAATTCTCCCTTATTACAAGGTTAGAAAAGAGACTTACCTCGCTTTGAAGTTCCATAGCCGGCTCCCAAGCCTTTCAAACAACTCGACCGATGCCCAACGCTCCAAAACTCGCTTTCGCTTTATTAACATTCACAAGCTTTTAGTCCTCCTCCGAAATCGTAACATCCATTAAAATGCTCATACGCCACCAACAAATTGATATTTACAATTACAATCCCAATTACAATCAAAATATAACTCAAAAATATTTATCAATATCCATTTATGGCTCACAAGTTGGCTACAAGCCTCCAGCTCAAATCGTCTAATAGGTTCACTTACTAGCACATTCAACTCTACTCTTATCATTTAATACCCATTTGAAGTCATCAATGATACTACATTAATTCTCTACACCGCTAAATTACTATTCATTGTCTTCCTTAACCAATATTTCCGAAACATTCAATTTGGTGATTACTTAGTTGAACACTTCCAACTAAACTAGAAAATGATTCCATAGGTTCATTGCATCCTTTAATTTCATTTCTAAGAACACTATTTATCTTTCCCTCATTTTCTCATGAACACTATTCATGCCATGAACTAGGGTTTATGAAATCAATTATCCGACCATAACAACTTGAAACAAATACTAAAATTACTCTCACCGACTTGTAAGAAATAAGCTTGAAGCATTAGTATTACCTTCTTAAAGCTTTTCCTTAAAAATTCAATGTTTGGGAAATTTGGTGTTCTTGAACAACTTGGAAGATTCTAGGGATTTCAAAGATTGAATGATGTTAATACTAGTGTTAATAGGATGTTATTAACTTAAAATATCCAAAAAAAAACTCACCTTGTATCCTTAAGTAGTCCCCAAGGTCGAATCCACCATGAAAGAACCAATCCCTAGCTCAAGAAACCTTCAAAAATGGCTGCTGCCCGTGACTACCTTATATAGGCACATGTGCTTCAGGGAGTTGTACCTTGCGCTGTGCAGGTGTTACCTCGTATTACAAGTTTTCCCCTGTGGACACCTTTTACTAAAACGTCTATAACTTATTGTGGAAATATCCAAATGACGAACTATTTAAAGCGTCAGAAACTAGACTCGAAGATCTTTCATTTGTTAGGTTGTCCACCATATAACTCCTTATATATATATTGTCACGACCCCAAACCCGGTCGTGATGGCGCCCAACAACATTGCTAGTCAAGCCAGACCACAATCGTTCCCAAATTAACCGTAAACCTCAAACCGACAATCTAAAGAGATTATAATGGTTTTAGAATAATAATCCAATGTTATTAATAGAATAATACTGAGAAAAACACGAAGTCTGATAAAACGCTCCCAAAGCCCTGGGGTCACGAGTCTAGAGCCTAAAACAATCTGAATAACAATATCTGAACGAAAATACTCAAGTCTGGGAATGTATATATAATTAAAACTGAAATAGGAAGAGTAGTCAGGTCCTGCGAACGTCAAGCAGCTACCTCAACAACTCTGAATAGCTCTGGAAAACAAGGACTCCTCAGCTAAGCCTCCGGTGTACCTGAATCTGCACACAAGGTGCAGGGAGTAGGGGTGAGTACTACCGACTCAGTGAGTAATAAGCATATAAAATGTCTGAAGATAAGAAATCCACGAAATGCCACAAAGCAAAGCTAAAACTAACAGTCCAACACCTAACTACGAACTAACAGCAAAACAACTTCAAATATATCAGTCAAGTATAATGTAAAGATGCAATGCAATGCACATGACCGCTACGGCGCGTAGCCCAATCCATTTAACGTCGACGGCGCTCACTGGTGTGTGTATAGACTCCGGAGGGGCTCCTTCAGCCCAAGCGCAATATAACCATATCATTCGCTGCGGCGTGCAGCCCGATCCATACTCAGTCCACAATATGCATATAAGTCACGTAACAGATTCAATTAATTTTCCCAATTTCCAATTTATTAAGAAGAATATACTTTAGATATTTAACTTCCAGAAAAGTGACTTAGCGTTTCATAATAGTGATTAAACACAGGACTGAGATCAATGATTATACAAAGCATGCTATCACAATAACAATCATCCTCTAAGGATGCTACAGATCGGCACAAGGCCCCAAGCACGGCAATAAGCCCAGATATATTCAATACAGGGTGCGTATTAGTCGCCAATATAGTAATATTCTTGTTCGGGATGGACTAAGTCTCAATCCCCAGTCATAACTAATCCCGCACCTGCCATGGGGTGCGAGTCACGCCCTACAACAGCGTCACAATGTGATAAGCCGGGGTTTCAAACCCTCAGGCCATCATATACACCAACTACTCACCTCTATCCGGCCGTAGAATGGTCCGTAATGCCTTTTCCTTTCGTATCGACCTCCTCGCGTGTCGAATCTAGTCAAAATCACAACGAATACATAAATATGGGTTAAAGAAACATAACCCAATCAAAAATACTCGAAAAGTACTAAAATTCACGAAGTTGGTAAAACCCGAGCCCCGGGCCCACTTCTCGAAAAATTCCGAAAATCACACCAACAGATTCCTCGTCTCGCCACGAGTCCGTGCATATAAAGTTTACCAAAATCGGAGCTCGTTTGACCCTCCAAATTCCATTTTTACATCACAGCTTTCCAAGCCCTAGCTTGACCCGTTTTTGATGAATTTCTACGATTTACATGTAATTTCTACCATAAATTCGAATATTTAGGCCAAGGAACTTACCTCCAAGTGATTCTCAGTCAAAACCCTCGAATTTCCTTGTTCAAAGCTCTTAAGAACGTCAACAATGGAGGAAAAATATGAAAGGGTCGCGGATGAAATATTATTTTAAAACCCTTCTGTCGCCCAGTCCAGTTTTCGCTTCTGCGGTCCCGCTTTCGCTTATGCGGGACCGCTTCTGCGGCCACATTTCCGCTTTTGCGATCTTCACTTAGAAACCCGGACTTCGCTTATGCGACGCAAAGTCCGCTTCTGCGGTTCCCTCAAAACCGCTTCTGCGGTACAGTGTCCGCTTATGCGGACCCGCTGGTGCGAGCCACCTTCCGCTTCTGCGGAATTTCCGTAGCCGGCCAACGACCGCTTCTGCGACCACGTACCCGCTTCTGCGGTCCATTTCCACAGAAGCGGAAACACCAGATGACAGCAAGATCTGACCTGCAATACACCTCAAAACTCTCGTTTAACCATCCGAATTCACCCCGAGGCCCTCGGGACCTCAACCAAATGCACAGATATGTTCTATTACTTTCATTCAAACTTGCTCGTAACATAAAAGCACTATCATAAACACCAAAATCATCGAATTACCACGGATTCAAGCCTAAGTTAAACTAAAACTTCCGAAACTTGCATTTGATCTAAAACCCGACCTAAAAACCTCCGAATGATTTGAAACTTTGCACGCATATCCAAAATCACCTAACGGAGCTACTGCAACTCTAGGAATTCCATTCCGACCCTTGGATCAAAATCTCACCTACCATCCGGAATTCGCAAAAATCCAACCTTAGCCAATTCAAGCCTAATTCTACACCGGACCTCCTAATTCAATTCCGATTGCGCTCCTAAGTCACAAATCATCCCCCGAAACTAGTCGAATCATCGGAAATCCATTCCGAGCCTTCTAACTCATAAGTCAACATTCGGTTGACTTTTCCAAACTAACCTTCTCATAAAGAGACTTATTCTCATTTCTAACCGAACTCTATCCGAATTACTTCAAATTCTCCAAACACATATAATGAAACATATAGAAGCATAAAACGGGGAAAACGGGGCGGTAACTCCCGTGACGACGGGTCGGGTCGTTACATCCTCCCCAACTTAAACAAACGCTCGTCCTCGAGCGGGTCAAGAAACATACCTGGAGTCTCAAACAAGTGAGGATATCTGCTCCGCATCTCCTGCTCGGTCTCCCAAGTGGCTTCCTCCACGGGCCGACCTCTCCACTGTACCTTCACCGAAGCTATGTCCTTAGATCTCAACTTTCGAACCTGACGACCCAAAATAGCCACCGGCTCCACATCGTAGGTCAAGTCCTCATCCAACTGGATCGTGCTGAAGTCTAATACATGAGATGGATCCCCAACATACTTCCGGAGCATAGAAACATGGAACACCGGATGAACTCCCGACAAGCTAGGTGGCAAAGCAAGCATATAGGCCACCTCCCCAATCCTCCTAAGTATCTCAAAAGGTCCAATGAACCTTGGACTCAGCTTCCATTTCTTTCCAAACCTCATAACGCCTTTCATAGGCGAAACCTTCAACAAGACCTTCTCGCCCACTGCATAAGATACATCTCGAACCTTCCGGTCCGCATAGCTCTTCTGACGCGATTGAGCTGTACGAAGTCTCTCCTGGATCACTTTTACCTTCTCTAAGGCATCCTGCACTAACTCTGTCCCCAATAATCTAGCCTCGCTGGGCTCAAACCAACCAACCGGAGACCTACACCGTCTCCCATATAAGGCTTCATACGGCGCCATCTGAATGCTGGATTGATAGCTGTTGTTATAAGCAAACTCTGCAAGTGGCATGAATTCAGCCCAAGAACCTCCAAAATCAATAACACAGGCACGCAACATGTCCTCCAATATCTGGATAGTA